>NW_020884881.1:8590439-8657079 GCF_003945725.1 Corapipo altera
GTGATGTAGGTTGTTTGTAGCTCCCTTTAGTGCTGGATGTGATGTAGATTGTCTGTAGCTCCCTTTAGTGCTGGATGTGATGTAGGTTGTCTGTAGCTCCCTTTAGTGCTGGATGTGATGTAGGTTGCATGGCAAGAAAAGGCTGCAGTACTGCATAGTCCTCAGGTTCACCCACATTGTAGTTATGCCTGGCCCTGTAATAGCTTGTGCCAATAACTTCATGGAATGTTACTAAAAGACTACTTAAATCATGGGTTTATTCAACTTAGAATGTCTGAATTATCAATGTCTGAATAATATTTATTTCCATTCCAGACATACAGTGTTTGGGTTTGAATCTTCTACGCTCTTTGATTACAAGAAAGAGTTTGTGTATTGCAACTATGCATGTCCTGTCAGCAGTTCTGGTTTCTACTCTGCGACGATTTAAAGAAGTCACTGAAATCCAGATGCATGTACGTGTCATTTCTATGTGCAAAGATGAAAACAAAAGCCAAAACCTTAGAAAATTATTTTAATATAGTTATATTTTAAGTATAATTCCTTATTTTACTTCATTTTGATTGTACTGCAATTACTAGATTAGTGTAAACCTGTGTAATTAAACTGGTGTTTGTTGTAGAAGTGGTTTTCTTGGAGACATATATTCAATCCAGAATATGTAAGCGTAGATTAAATGTTTATCTAAAACTTCTGAGATCTGCAAATGAGAACAGATTTCTCAGTCATGATCCATCATTCTGTCAATCTATAATCATTTAATGAAGTAACCATCATTATATTGTTGATTGCCCTTCTTTGAGAAGTCATAGAAAATAACTTAGTTCCGAGCCTTGTCACCAGCAATAAACTTAGTGCAGGAATGGTGTATTTAAGAAAGGATATTACTGGAATACTGTGTCAGACTTTGGACCCACATCTCTATATGGAAGGAAAGTTCTTACTCTGTCTGCAAACACATATTCAGTCCTCCTTGTGTGAAAGTTCTGTTTCCTCTGCTTCAGAAGTTTCCCCTGTTTGTTCCCAGTTTCATTTTTCTAGCAGAGTGGAGATTGCCCATGAGATCAGCTTTCTGTGAGAGTTTCTGTACTTCTGTTTCAAATCAGTATGAAAATATCAAAAGCACAGCCTCCCTTCTTTGCTGCTATTTTTCCCCCAACCATTCCCTGTTTAGCTTAGCAACCAATTTAGAGAGAAATAATGTGCTGAAATAAGGAACTTACTTTAAGTGATTTAGTCTCAATTAGGTTTGGACAGGGTCCCCAGTTTACCCAGTTCACCCTTCTAGGTGAACTTTACTTGCAGAACTGTGGGATAATTTCGTGTTTCTTCTTAGTTTTTGGGCACACCTCTTAGGTTTTTCATTTAGTCCATGTATTTTTTTCAAATTCAACGATTACTGAGCAACACATGGAACAGGGATGTATCTTCGTTCCCTATCTTTAGAAGAAGGTTGTTTCCTCTCTACATTTTCAGGAAATCACGAGTACATTTGTCACTGCCAGTGTCAGATATTATGGTGCATATTTGGCTTTTCAAAGTGTCGGTTAATATATGTTTAAGAAGGTCAGCTAAACAAGCATGAAACTACAGTTATATAAACACAGAGACACCTGGTGTTTCTGCCTTCTCTCCTGATCTTCTCTGATTTGTGAATTATTGCATGTTTAAAAGCAAGAAAAAAAAAATTAAAGCACATATCTTTTGGTTGAAATTTGATTTTGTTGCCTGACCTGTTTTAAAATGACACCTTTTAACACTGTACTTCTTTGAATCTTCTCATTGTGTTCTTAGGGATTTCATGCAATCTTGTCAATTCTTGGTTTGTCACCTTGTTTTGCAAAGCTGCTGGTAAATGAATCATTTGACACAGTCATTTTCTACCAGATGTCTATGTGTTTCACTGACCAGCGAGATCAACAGGTATCTTTTTCTTTGACAGTCCACAGCTAAGAAATGTTGGTGGTTTTTTGTCCTAACTTTTATTGTTTGTCTTCCCATTCAGTTTCAAAGCCTGTGTTGTAAATGTTTTGCTAAAATAGCTGAAAATGATGATTTAAAAAATATGATGCTGGAAAAAGCATGTATGGAGTGCAATAGTATTATGGCTGAATGTTTACTTCTACTGGGAGCTGATATTAATAAGAAGACAAAGACAAACTCTTTGATCTATCAGGTAATATGTGGAAATATATATATAATTTTATTACTTTAAAATTTGTGCTTTTGGGTTCTTTTCTGTTTTCCTTGATTTGGCAGAACACAGTAGCAATGTAACTGTGACCCGAGTGTTGTTAACTGTCCTTACTGACAGTGACTTCAGGCTCAGTCTGATGTTCCCTGAAACACCCTTCCCTGTATTGAAGCTCACAGGGCACTGTCACATAGAATGTGCCCCCACTGTCAGTTCAGTTCTCCTGCAAGTTCACTTTAGATCCGTGCTTTCCGACTGTTTACCCTGTTCTTGTGCAAACCTGTGTTCAGTCAGGTACTGATTTAGCCTTAGCTATGGAATATTTTTGAAGAAGACTTAAGATCAAGCTTTGCAAGTTGGCATTTTTTTGAACTACTTAGGTGTAGAATGTATCAAGCCATTAAAGCCCAGGCAGGAAACTGGTATTCCAAATTCAGCTCTTTCCAAGCTCTGTGAGGCCGAAGTACCAGTGGACCATCAGCCAGCTTTATCCAGACAACAGCCACATCCAGAGCATCAACTGTCTGAAGTACATAAGTATCTTAAAAAAGGCCATAGGCAAACATTCCATCTGGATTCAGCCCTGCCAATGTAAAGGCTGTTCCCACATGCAAGTACTCCTTGCTTAATGTGACTGCCTTTAAATTTGGGGGGCTTTTTGAGAAGTGGTATGCATAAACACTTATAAATTTTACTTCAGTATCTAAGTTTTAAATAGTCTGAGAGAATCTCAGCAATACTCCCTACAGGAAATTAGGAAGTGTTCAATTCTGCTGGCAGAACTGGATGAGTGATGAAATACAGATTGATTTGGAACCAATCATCCATCCATTAAATGTGAAGTTGGCAAGTCAGCGTTAGCAAACCACAGTGGACAAATTGAAGTAACTGGAAATATTGCTAAAAAATATTTTTAATATTCACAGTCAGCACTGCTCTGTGTAGCAGTGCAGGCTTGGAGATTGGGATGAATCATAGAATCATTAAGGTTGGAAAAGATCTCCAGGATCATAGAGTCTGACGTTCAACCAAAAACCACCATGGCACTAAGTGCCACATCCAGTTGTTTCTTGAACACTTCCAGGGATGGTGATTCCACCACTTCCCTGGACAGCCCGTTCCAACGCTTAACTACCCTTTCAGTGAAGAAATTCTTCCTGGTGTCCAACCTGAACCTCCCCTGACCCCACTTGAGGCCATTTCCTCTCATCCTGTCACTTGTTGCCTGGGAGAAGAGACCAATCCCCACCTTGCTACACCCTCCTTTCAGGTAGTTAAAGCCAATAGACCTGAGCTCCCTAGCACTAGGCAAGGCTTGATGAGTCTCACTGGTTTTGCCTGTTCATCAAATATCCAGATGATATGGCAGAATAACACGAGTGTCTTTTTTTCCACTGGACAGATCAATAAATGGAATTGCCATAGACCACATGCAATAACCACACTAGATAAATTGCCATATATTTTTGACTGAAAATTGTGTGCATTCATGGCAATAATTACACTTGCAGAACTCAAACATTTGATACATTTTGGGCAAAGACTTCGTGGAAATGGGAGTTGGTACTCAGATGCTGTAGGCAGGCATATGCTTCAAGGAGTAAGAAGCTGTGTAATTGGAAAAGAGTCACAATCCTAAAGATAAAGTGAATCTGAATTTGAGACAAGCCTCTTATGCAGTCTGAGGTGTTGTTTAAATGCTTCACATGATTTTTTTTAAAATTGCTTTTCTTCTAGGTTTGTGACAAAGGAAATAACCCTAAATTGGTAGAATTGCTATTAGCCAATGGTGCTCGAGAGCAAGATGTTCGGAGTGCTTTAACCATCAGTATAAAGAGAGGAGATAGCCAAATCATCAGCTTACTCTTAAAGAAGCTTAGCCTTGATGTCACCAACAGCAGTATATGTCTTGGAGGATTTGGTATTGGAAGACTAGAACCCTCCTGGCTCATTCCTTTGTTCCCAGATAAACTTACTCCAGTAAAAAAACAAAGTGAGTATATATAGAAATTGTTACATCTCTTGATGGTAATATGAAGGTGTTTTAGATCAAGACTTTCAGTTCAGGCTCTCATAGCATTCAGCTTGTTATAGAAAGTCTGGCAAAACTTGAAAACAAATCAAGACATTTCAGTTATTTTTTTTTAAAGCTATTTGGATTTCTTGGAGAATATTCTATAGTTTTCGTTTCTTATACATACAGATGCAGGTTCTGCACTGGCAAGAATGGTGCTTAAATTCCAGATGAAGAATATTTCAGAGGATAGATCAAGAGCGTCCTCTGATCCAAACTTCTCTGAAGATGGAGTGGATAAAAACTATGACTGGAGTTTCATACCTGACCCATTAGTGGACAGTATTTTTCCTTTGAGTGATGATATTGATAGTGAAGGTAATTGTATTTATTTTCTTTTTTTTTTTTATAATCCCAGTCTAGTGTACCAGGACAAGACTATAACCACAAGTCAGTTGCTTATTTGTATTTGAGATAGAACACTTCCCATGAAGAAAAAACTGTTACGTAAAATTTCATTTGTGGTAACACTGGAAAATAGTTTATGATGAGTATGTACTTTATCTACAAAATTAGGACCTTAAAGAATTTTATTATCAATTTAAAATTAGTTTTTCATGCATTCAGTTTTTTGTAGAGAGAAAGAGTTGGATGCATACAACCACATTTAGATTTTGACTGTTTTAGATAAACACTTATTTATGAGCTGCCTTTATAGTCTATAGCAAAAAGCAATTGTTTCAAGAGCCCAATTTGTCTTGTCATGAAGTCAGGTGTATTGCGATATAGAAACCCCTGTGTTCCCTGGGTTGTCTGTAAATAAAGTTTACACAACCACATCTGGTATAGAGGACTATACTATTAAAATATAAACAAACCCTATCCCAAAGATAACTAATTGATCAGCAAGTGTAAATGACAGGTTTATGTTGAGTCCAGCATCATTCTTGGTAACCATGTCAGGACATCTGAATGCCTTTAACTTCTAAAAAGACAGCATTTCTGTCTATAATATCAGCAACTTAATAATAAGAGTGGCCTTAATTTGTAACATATCTTTTTTTGTTCAAATGTCGCTCTTGTTTTAGAACAGTTGGCTACTTAAAATCATCACAGATGAAGAATTTGAATTTTAGAATCAGAGAATCCAAAGGAAGTTTTTTGTGCTGTTTTATTCTTTTCCTTTATATCATTCAGTACTACTTTTCATT
Organism: Corapipo altera; assembly: GCF_003945725.1. Classification (NCBI taxonomy): domain Eukaryota; kingdom Metazoa; phylum Chordata; class Aves; order Passeriformes; family Pipridae; genus Corapipo; species Corapipo altera. Next base: position 8,595,859 of record NW_020884881.1, read on the forward strand.
TCTGTAGGTCTTTTTGTTGTCCCGCATAAAAAAGTGTATTCTTAATATCTTAAGAAAATACATTCATTACTGACAGGAGTGATTTTAGGAGTTTTAAAAGTAGCTTTGAGAAGAGGGACATCAAATGGGTCCAGATAATCCTAAATCACCACATCCAGAGTGGTATTTGATGTTTCATTCTCAACAAATGTGGGAGTAAAAATTCATCTATTAAAATACAAACTTTTTCTACTTTCAAAAGCTATTTACACTGCAGTAGCAGAAAGATGTGCTGTGAAATGTGTGTGGTAATCCCAACACGATGGAAATTTTAGATCATAAAGCATCAGGGTAACAACCTGGAGGTCATATTTGAAACATGTCAGGTTAGTATGGCCCACGTGCTCTAAAAAACATTGACAACATTCTTGGCCTGTTGCACACACAACTCACCAGTGAGATCCTGCCAGTATTGATGCTTTTGAAATGTATCTCTCCTTTGTATGTCAGCATCCATATTACAGTTGAATTCTGAGCCTCATTTTTAAATACATTTTTCATATTTATTACTTCTCCTGTGTTATGGTTTTGTTCTAGGAAGTGAAGGTTCACTTTTTACAAAAAAGAAGTCCAATTCCATTGCAGTTGCTGATGTATATTGTAGGGAAATGGCATGTCAAAGAGGTTCTCCTACTTTACCGCGACATTCCTACTCTGTGGTAAGTTAGATCCTTGTTCATTCCAGGCTTTTAAGTCCATCTGCATTGCCTACTGCAAAATAGTCAAGTGTTAGGAAAGGTCATGTAACCATATGGGCCATTCAGTATTTCCTTCTATTGCAGTGCACTTTGCGGATGAGAGTTTACGTCAGCAAAAATTTATGATCACCTAAAAGTTAATTATTCAGATTTCCAGTTGGGATTTTCAAACAGAAATACAGGAACCATGGACCTATTCACAAAGACTTAACTACCCCTTAATGAGCTGATCTTCAGCTGTAATCAATGGAGACTGTTCCATAAGACATGAGGACAAATCAGTGGAATGAAAGTCACATTCCTTTGAAAGGAGCTTGTCTTCTTCCACTGACTTTTAAGGGGAAACTAGAGAAACTGACTTCCCTAGAGAAGGTTATGTTTTGTAATATCCTGCTCCATCCTGTCTCCCCACCCTAGTGAAAGTCATTTTAGGTTGTCAGAAAATGCACTTCTTCCGTTGCACTTTAAATCTACCATTCTTCCATATTGCATGGATCAGTAAGTTTTATAAAGATGCGATCTGTGGTTATTTTGAGTTGAAGTGTACAGTTCATTTGTGTTCTCCCTATAAGTTCTGATAAAAAGAAACCACAATAAAAAGAGATTACTGAATTTGAATAATTCCAGATATCTGCATATGTTTGTAACTTTTTTTCTCTTTGGGATTTTACAGGGACCTGGCTCAGATTATGAACCATTAATGAAACAAAGAAGAAAATTCTTGCTTTCAGATGAATCCCTCAGTAAGTAAACTATGCAATTTAACATATATAATGGATTTTTCGTCCTTAATGCTTTCACAAGCATAGCATGCAGATTTTAGTCCAATTATATATTTGTTTACAAATAAGAGGATACATTTTGGAATACTACAGTGGAGTACAAATAATGAATATATAGGGATTTTTTTTTCCAATTAGAATTAAATGGCCAATGAAATTTCAGAAGTGCTCTTATTAGCTTTCAAAAGCTCCTTCTGTTGTGCAGTGCATAAGCATCCATCTTTCCCCTACTGTCTTATAAATTTTTGTGGCTTAATAGAAGTCTTCATGGATTTGGATCTTAACCAGTATTCAAACATTCAATATCTACTGGATCTTGAGATCCAAAGTTGATTGATCTTAATTTTACTGAAGTGATAAATGAAATTATGCTGTTTTTCACGTTTTTGTTTTAATAGAAGGCATCTCAAAATTTTCACCACATATAAGACCATCAGAGAGTCTTTCTTCACTGATCTCAGAGAAAGAATATATTAAATCACTAGATCTTTCATCAAATGAGCTGGAGAACATTGATGCCATCAGCCAGAATAGCTGCTTAATTAGTCATCTGGAACACCTTGAGAAACTGGAGCTCCACCAAAATGCTCTTACGAACATTCCAGAACAACTGTGTGAAGTAATTCTGCATAATTTTATGTAATACAAGTTGAAATTAGTTAAAATAAATTGTTTATATCTAATAATGTAATCCATACGTATTGTAATAATGTATCCATAGCAATATTACTCAAGAATATGAGTGTATATTTTTGCATATTTCATACATTCACAGAATTTTCATTCAGTGGATTTATGTTCATCTAGAAATAAAAGTATTTTCATAGAACTGTTTTAAGTCGTTTACTGCAGAGAACTGCTTTAAAACATTTTATATTAAGTAGCATAATAATGTAAATGGGACTGAGAACTGCAGGCAATTAATATTTGTTAAATTTTAAGAAACTGAGCTAATTAATTTTAAGTAATGATTTATATTTATATTTTATATTGTAATAGAAATATTATAGTTTACATTGGTGCGATTGCTATTTTCTGTTGTTTTTCCTAGTGAGATAAATATAAGTAGATTAATAAATTGCATAAAAATATAACTCAATTATAAACTATAAATTCACTTTTTTTTTCAACTTTTTAAAATCAAATTATCCTTTTCTTTCAGAACTTGAAATGCGTGACTTACTTGGATTTGCACAGTAACCGATTTACTTCTTTTCCAACTTATTTACTGAAAATGAATTGTATTGCAAATCTTGATATCTCTCGAAATGACATTGGACCTTCCTTTGCTTTGGATCCATACCTCAGATGTCCAACTCTAAAGCAACTTAATCTTTCATACAATCAGCTGGTATGCACTCCTGAATTTCTTACAAATGTCGCTGAGAATCTGGAACAGCTGTTGCTAGAAGGGTGAGTAGCATTAGTAAATAGGCTGTAGCATAATAAACATAACAGGAAATAATATATTGGTCATCCAGAATGATGACTATTGTAGCATGGAAAGGATTATTTAGTCACCAGTGAAACGCTGACATTGTCTTCCAAATGTGTAAATTGCTCCAGTTTTCAGTGTTGTATTGCAAAGTACATGAGAATATCTTTGGGCATTGTTAGAATCTAAGAGCATTGCCATTCCAGTTACATACTAAACATGTAATTCATGTAGTTCAGTATCTTTCTGCTACCATACTATTAATCCACAGGCCTGTCTGTGTGGTATGACATATTCAGTTAGGGTTTCTATATACACAATAGAGTTTCCACTGTATTTTATATTCAGAAAAGCTTTTTTGGAAGTAGTATTCATGGAATTTTAGGTATGGTTATGGATATGTTTTAAATGACAGAAATATGAGAAAATAAGTAGGTTTTTTTGTTTACCAGCACTTATTATCATATTTGTTAGTGAGTGAGATAATTCATACCTATATAGCATTCTTAAGAATGTAGTTGGTTATATTTCTGTAAACTGCAGAAACTGTCCCATTTATTTCCTACAGCTTATGCTAAATAAGATGATGAACTTTATTAGTAATACTACCCTTGCAAAACAGTACTGCATGATTCTTTTGTCTCTGTATTTTCAGGATCTTTGTCTCTTTCTGATGTTCGTCTCCCCTGAATATATTGTTCATAACATTATATACTCATCCTGAATAGTATTCCCCACATATGGAACTCATTTTTTTAACTTTTTTTGGGTTGATAGTAATTGTGTGACTGTAATCCTGCAAACAGGTATCTTAAGTACACAGAACCCCTCATAAATGCAACAATCTTCTTTTGTGTGGGGTTGAGATCCAGTATATAATCAGAAAATGACACCTTGCGATATATTCTGCCACTTACTCTCCAAATTAATTTAACCTGTCTTAGTATCTGTCATGCTGCCACATGTGCCAGTGTTTTTGCTGACTGATCAATGTTTATATAGCTAAAGTCTTCTTTTTGTTTTGCCAGTGTAAGGATGGCATTGTCAGATCAACACTATTTATTTTCATGTTCTACCTAATATTTTCTAAATAAACATGGATTATTGTCTTTCTTTTTGTGATCACAGAAACAAAATTTCATGCCTGTGTTCACCCATATGCTTGAAAGAATTGAAAATTTTAAACATTAGTAAAAACAACATTTCATCCCTTGCTGAGAATGTTTTCATGGGCTGTACAAAACTGGAGCAGTTCAACGCCAGGATGAATGCTCTTGGTAAGTACTGTGAAAATACAATCCACCTTCTAGAAACTGCTCTAAGTCACAAAATTCCTCTGCCACAGCATTTGGACTCTTGTGACAACAGGAAAGAATACCACATGTACTTGTCCTTGGTTATACAGTTCCTTAAGCTTCAGCTTTTCATCACTGAAGGATGGAGTATGCGTCCAGTCATTTGATGTGACTCAGCTGACTCCTCTTGTTTCTACATTTGTAGTGGATACTGAAAAAATGATGGAGTGTAGTTGAGATTGTACATGCTGTTGAGGAAGGTTCAAGAGAGCAGAAATTGTTCAGATTTAGCTTGCAAATCTAGTATTAATACTGTACTGAAATACATAGAAGCATCCTGGCTTGTACCAGAAAGAGTTTTGGGCCCCTCACTACAAGACATTGAGGTGCCGGAGTTGGTCCAGAGAAGGGCAACAGAAATGGTGAATGGTCTGGAGCACAAGTCTGATGAGAAGCAGCTGAGGGAGCTGGGGTTGTTCAGCCTGGAGGCTCAGTAGAGACCTTATCACTCTTTACAAATGCCTGAAAAGAGGTCATAGCCAGGTGGAGGTCGGTCTCTTCTCCCAGGTAACAAAAGATAGGACAAGAGTAAATGTCCTCAAGTTGTGCAAGGAGAGGTTTAGATTGGATATTAGGGAAAATTTCTTCACTGAAAGTGTTGTCAAGCCCTGGAACAGGCTACCCAGGGAAGTGGTGGTGTCACCATCTCTAGAGGTATTTAAAAGACATGTGGATGTGAACCTTAGGGCCATGGTTTAGTGGTGGACTTGGCAAGGCTGGGTTAATGACTGGACTCAGTCATCTTAGCGGTCTTTTCCAACCTAAAAAATTCTGTGATTCTAAGTATTTACCACACTATATCCAGCGTTATATTCAGAATAAGACAGAATGTTTGGTTCAGTTGCCTGAATGCAGGTGTCATTTGAGAAGCCCTGAAGTATCCCACTTGGCTTGCAGCTTGTGGTCCAGAAAAAGCAGGTCTTCCATAGCTCTTGTGTTTTATCTTTAAGCTTTGTGCAGACCGCTCAGGTACCACTAGACAGATCCCCTTCAGTAGAACCCAGTGTTAAGGAACTGAATTGAGTCCACCTAGAGTGTGTGTCAGTAACTTAGCTTATTTTATGCAAAGGTGTCAAATCAATTTATCTATGGAAATTACAAATTGCATAACTTAGATTTTTAATGATACTGTTGGAGTTCATAAGTTACTGTCATAATTTATTCTGTCTTCAAGGCATAAAATCTTCCATTTTGAAATTATTTTCACATTATTTCAGAAGGTAACTCTTATAACCACATTAAACACAGCTGAACCATTAAACTCGTTTTTATATGAATAAGACCTAACACACCCTGAGTCATATGGGAATCTTATGCATACTGGCAATACAGTAAAGTGTAAGTAAGATTATTTCAGTGCTTAATGAAATGAGATGAAGGATAATAATATGTAATGTGTTAAAAGCCAATATATTACTTAATTTGGGGAGTTTAGTTTTAAATGGGCTTTAAAAAAAAGATCTGAATTCTGCCTTGATAGATGGTACAAAGACCTAGGTATGAAAATGATAGACTGACATTTTAGTCTGTCTTTGATTCTGGAAAATTCCAGTCTTAAAAATAATAAGATTTACCTCTTTTTCTGCTCTAGAAAGAATACCTGACTTGTCATCCAGCATAACAAGTTTAAAATTATCCCAAAATTGTTTTGTTAATGTTCCAGAAGCAATACTTCTTCTACCACAGTAAGTTATTATTTTATTTATTGAAGTTAACATCAAGTTCTTGATGAAGAAAATCTTGTGGCAAGACCTTCGTTAAGCAGAAAATTCTGCATGACCTTTGTTAAGCAGAAAATTCTGCATGCACTACTGATTCTCAGGAAATCCTTTCTAACAGGTTAAATCCAGAACTTAGTAGCTTTTAACTGAAGACAAACTAGTCACATTTTCTTCATGATTTTGAGAAATTCTGTTCCTCAGATTCAAATCACTGTTGTTGAAAATATATTGCTTGATAGTTGAAGCTGACAATTCTTGCTGAGAAGACCAGAATTAATTTAATATTTTCTTGTAACCAACAATAAAAAGATACTGGCAATTTTTCCTTTTTGAGTTCTGCAGACTTTGCACAAGGCTACTGAGGTTGGTTTTTCACTCCCCAAATAACACAAGATAGTTATTCTCAAAGAATAACACTTCCTCTAAAGAGAATTGTGATAAAGATGCATGTGACATTTATTTTGCTATACCTTCAAAGCATTACTCATGTGAAAATTGCACTTCTGCTTTTTTTTATAGAAGTTCATGACCTTAACATATCACTAGAATCAGATTGTGGAAGGAGTGCTTGGAAGGGTTGATCAGATCAGTTATGTGATAGGTGTGGGTAGATGTGAGTACTGGTGGCACCATGGAGAGGGCAGATCCACAGATTTGTGAACTTACATTAATGAAATTTACATATTTCATGTCATTATTAACATGATATTACACAGTTTCAGTGTGCTAACATTTATATTCATGGCAGCAGATTTAATGGATGTGTTGAAAAAGCTGCAGCTTTCAGGTTCTACATCTCCCAGCTCAGACAAATCAATAAGGCATTGCATGGAATTTTGTATGCTTCATGTTTCACAGTTACATAAACAGCATATTTGTCCAACAGATGTAGGAGAACTCTATAATTTATGCACATACATCTATTTACAAACATGTCTACTTCAGTCTGCATTTCTGTCAGAAAACCATCTGTTCTGACGGCTAATCCATTTATTTGTTTATTAAAAACTAATATATTTCTGATTCCAGTTAATCTGGGTTTTATTTTTTCATTTTCTAACTTCTCTCTTTTTTATTTTCATGTTTTTAGTTTGCGATCAGTAGACTTGAGCCAAAACAAGATCGTAAGCCTGCCTGGACCAATGCACTGGAAATCATTAAACTTAAGGGAGCTGTTATTTAATCATAATCAAATAGACGTCTTGGACTTGAGTGAAAAGGCATGTGCATGGTCTAGGCTAGAAAAGCTACACCTGTCCCACAACAAGTTAAAGGAGGTAAAGTGTAAGATTCCATCTAAAGAAAATTAAGTCATTTTTCAGTTGAATGCAATTTTTCGATGTTCATTTAATTTTTGTGTGACCTCTCATACCATTGTACATTCTATAGTGAAATGGTATGTAAGTGCAAATACTACTTCCTGTGAATGAAAATCACCATATTCTATTCAGCTTTTCTACCTGGAATGTGTCCTATAATCTATTTGTATAATGAATTACTTATGCATCCTTCCTCTATTAGTGTGGGATATTAGGCCTGTTTATTAAAAAAACCTACACTGCAGCAAAAGTAATACTTAGTTTTGTTAAATATTTAATGTATTCATGCTAATAACTTTTTTTTCAATGTATAATTGTCCATTAAATGTTCTTTTATTTAGATTCCTCCTCAGATTGGCTTCCTAGAAAATTTGGCTTCTCTGGATGTAAGTCATAATCCCGATTTGAGATTCTTTCCAGATGAAATGGGAAGACTGTCCAAAATCTGGGACCTTCCTTTGGAGGGACTCCATCTTAATTTAGACTTCAAACATGTGGGATGCAAAGCCAGAGACATTATCAGGTTTGTTGCCTATTGTTCTTGAATATTCCTGTTTTGCTTTCTTGGGATATGTGAGAAGCATTAGTTTTGAAAAGACATGCTGGTTTGTCATGTGAAATCCAGCATGCTGCTCTATGGAAGGTTTCATGTCATATCAACACACATACATAAAATAGATTAGAGTGATTTAGACTTCTTCATTATTATCTCTTGAATTTGATGCTTCTAAAAACTATGCAATAAATGGTGCTTACCAATTATTTGTAGTACATTTCTTGTGTTTCCCAGTACATTGCACAGAACACAATTTTGGGGTAATTACAAAACAAAAAAGGACACATTATGAACTAAACTTTAGGTTTCAAATCATAAATTAGAATAGAAAATTAAAAGGTGTTGAAAATTTGAAGAAAATGGTATGGGTTTAGGAATTTCCTTGTTCTTGAGTTCTGTTGATATTTTTCTCTATTATACATTTCTGTGAGTTTTGTAAACTTTTTTTTATATCAGATTTCTTCAACAACGACTGAAGAAGGCTGTACCTTATAACAGAATGAAGCTCATGATTGTTGGAAACACTGGCAGTGGAAAAACAACCCTGTTGCAACAACTAATGAAAATCAAACGAATGGAGCTGGGCTCTCCGAAAGCTACAGTAGGCATTGATGTAAAAGACTGGATCATTCAAGGGAAAGGCAAAATGAAGAAAGAGCTTATATTAAATGTGTGGGATTTTGGAGGTATTTCATGAGCTTATTGTCCTTTACTTTTCTAACGTGTTAATGCATTGCTTAATCCTAGAGTCAGCCTGTGGAAATTTGAACTGGGGACAGTATAATCACACAAATTTACACCTAAAGTCCAGTGACCACTTACAAATTAGTGAATTCTGTAAATTAGCAGCTAATCCCTCAAATTTAACTAAAGCCTCAGGAATTTCTCATCACCAAATGTGGTCTGACCACACATTTCAAACATAGCACTTTAGAATAGTCATTTCAAAATAGTAAGAAACAGCTTGTAATCACCAAAAGCATCTTCCACTCAACTCTGATTCTCCCTTTTATAGTCTGGGTCTCTCTAGGCTCTACCGTATCACAGGTTTGTAAGGTCACAGAAAACAAAGCACTTAGGAAGAGTCTTTGAGCCTTGGATTTTTGGGAAACTTTCTAAGTTTGGGGTACTACAGAAACACTTCTAAAATTCAGGTCTATTTCAGGCTATAGAAAAGTTATTTTTAAACAGTGGACTGTCATCATTTAAATAGAATCTATTATCACAATGCACAGATGAGCAGTATTCAAGTTGGATGTCCAGCTTAATTGTGATGTTAAATCATGTGACTTTAGGAGTCTTATTTTGAAGTTGCAGAAAGGATAGGAGAAAGGGAAGGAAGAAGATAGAAGGGATGGAAGGAGTGAGAGGGAAAATCAGTATTGGAGTTTTAAAAGAATCATGACCTTTCAAGCTGTCTTTGCAGCGACCATGTTTATCCACTTGTTAAATCTTACACTTCCTGATTTAAAACTAGCTTATATGTTTCAACACTATACTTCAGTCAATGAGCTACCACAGAGTACCTACCTAAAACTCATAGTTACTATAGGTTTTCTCTCAATTCAGATAAATTTCTGCAAATGTTAATTTCACTGATAAATTGGTGGTCTGAGAGTAAATGTTCTGCTGCCTTTTTGTGATCTGAAGATGTTCAGTCAAGGAAGTACTAAACGATGGAAATTTTTGATCATTAGGACAAGAAGAGTTTTACAGTACCCATCCTCATTTTATGACCCAAAGAGCTTTATACCTTGCTGTTTATGATCTTAGCAAAGGACAAGCAGAAGTGGATGCTATGAAGCCATGGCTTTTTAACATCAAGGTAAGCCATACAGAGTGGAATTCCACTTTCCAGGGAGCTGTATGGGGACAGCAAATTAACCACAAATATTTTTAGATAGGGGAAGAGGAAAAAACCTAATCAGAAAATAAAAATTAAGGTTAAACAAGAGCTGAAATACATTGTGTGTTAGATATGAAAATATTTTTAAACATACGAAAGCATGATCAGCACCATTTTTTATTTAAAATGGTACAAAGTGATGTGCAAAAGAATAGTTTGTATATTCTGGCAATATTTTGAATTGACTGATAAAAATAAGAAAGGGATAGTATTAAAAGAATGGTGAGTCAAACCTATTGTTTTCTTTTACAACAGTGTAAATTCTGGTGAAATCAGAATTAGACTAATTTAAAACTGACTAGATGCAGGTTTTAAATCATGCTATTAAGTGTATATTAAGTGTTCTGAATAGGAATGATTCCAGAACTATGGTAGGGAAATTGATCTAAGAATCTGCCTATATATTTTTCCTTTACTCTCTGTGTTTTCTGTGTGCTCTATGTGACTCATTTGATGGAGTCACTCTATGGGGAGTGAGCATTACTTGTCTTTTCCTTTTGAAGGATGGTTAGCCATGACTGGGCAATACAATCACATAAAGAGTTTTTATAGTGATTGTTTTTGGTAAACTTGTCTTTTTCAGTCTTTGCACCTTGAGAAGAGATGCAGGACAGAGGGTAGCAGTCAGTTTAGTGTTGATAAAGACCATTTCTGATGTGTTCTCCTTTGTTATGCAGTGCTTGCTGATGTTTCATCACTGCACTGTTCCAATGACAACTACAAAAGTGACATTTCTTTTAGCTTTTCCATTTTCTTGGATGTTCTCAATGAAAAGTGTCTCTCCTACTTTACTGGCAATGCTGTTAATCTGCAAAGAATGAAATCCAGATCTACACTCCTTCCATTTAGAAAAAAATGATTTTTTAATGTTTCTGTTTTGAAATAGACTGCTCTGTTGAAAAATATGTTTTGAATTTATAGGCTAATGCATCCTTATTGTCTTATCCAGTCAAGGCTATTATATGGGGTTGCAGTTTAAACTTAATCTGAATAAAGACATGAAATAGGAGATTTCAAAACTTAGTTAAGAGAGGTATATTTAAAAAGGGAGAAACAGTAGCTTTTTTCATTTTATTGATTGTCTTTACTAAATTGCTCACATTTTATGTGGATATAAAACACTAAAATCAACATTCACTATTGAGTTAATCAACACTATGGATCTTACTAACAGGCTCGAGCTTCAACATCCCCCGTCATTCTTGTTGGCACTCATTTAGATGTTTCTGATGAAATGCAACGTAAGGCCTGCATGAGTAAAATTACTAGAGAGCTGTTGAATAAGCGAGGCTTCCCAGCAATCCAAGATTATCACTTTGTGAATGCTACAGAGGAATCTGATTCCATTATCAGACTCCGGAAAATAATAATAAAGGAGAGTCTTCATTTCAAGGTAAGCTACATACTGTTTGTAATGTTGAAAACATTCTAGTTTTAGTTAAGTGAATAAATTTTTAAACATTAACACATAATTATATACATTTTATTGTGATAGCAAACTCATCTTACCTTCATAAAACATTACGCAAAGCAAAATAATGAAAGAAAATCACCAGGTTTGTTTTAATTTCACTTTCTACCAAAAAAAAATAAACTTAGTAAAAATCCCAGCTAAATTCTGTTTTCAAGCACTAGGAGCATAAATTGAATATTTAATTAAAATGGGCCATCTTCTTCTTACAAAGAAATTTAATTAAAAACTGGTTTTGTTGGGTGTATTAAACATGTAAAAGTAAATGTTTGCATCATGTGTTAATAAGTGCAATAAGTGTTGCAAGATTTCAAGGGACCACGAAATATGATTTTGTGATTTCTGAAAACCAGCTAATTTTCCATTACTGATTTCATTTTACGTAGCGTGATACCATTCCTAGAAAGAGGAAAGTGAATTAAAGCAGGAAAACAAGATCTCGTGCAATGAGTGATCCTCCTAAACTGGAGAATCTGCACTTGTAGTTCTATTGTCTCCAAAGTCATCTTACCCACTAAGTCATGTTACTCAATAAATGAATGTTCCTGTTCCTTCTTGCTGCTGCTATTGAGTGGACATACCCACCTTACATCTTGGGTTTATTGTCTGCAATTCACATGAATAAATTATTACATTTAAGATTACTGTTCCTAATTTTACAGATCAGAGATCAGCCAGTGGTTGGTCAGCTGATTCCTGACAGCTACCTGGAGCTGGAAAAGAGAATTTTGCTAGAACGCAAAAATGTCCCAGTTGAATTTCCTGTGATCGATCAGAAACGCTTACTGGAATTGGTGCAAGAAAACCAGTTACAACTGGACGAAAATGAACTCCCTCACGCAATTCACTTTCTCAATGAATCAGGTAAAATGCTGTCTTCAGTGTGTGTTTGTTAGCACTTTTTTGCAAATCTGCAGCAGACAGACTTGTAAACATTTTTAAATCTTTCACAAGGTTGCCACAAAGTGGTGAGCTGAAGTGTCTAAGCTTGGGTAACATTAGTGTGTTAAACCAGGTTGTTAGGAAGGGAATTCCATGGTATGAAGGATCACTACTGTAACAATTTATATCTCTTGTCCCTACTTGAAAACATCATACCTGCCTGTTAGACAGCACAGTTGCTGGAGAAAGATGCAATTGTTCCAGTAGCTCAAATACAATGATGGTTAGAGGAATACATGTAATAGCTTATGTCAGTGCACTTCCTAAAATTGAGTAATAAACCACACAGAGCTTGGCAAAAAAGCAAGTCAGATTACAAATCTAATGAAAAATCTGAAAATAAATGTAAAGCTGAACAAACCATGATTTCATTCTACTGTTCTGAGATACTGACATAAATTCAATAGCTGTTTTTATTATTCAAATTGCTTATGTCAAGTCACATAAGGAAAGCAGCCCAGAGTGGGGTGTTTACTTTGCTTAATATGGAGCTTGAGCAATGCATTGCTAATTACAGTATTCTTTATGCAGGTGTTCTCCTTCATTTTCAAGACCCAGCACTACAGCTAAGAGATCTGTATTTTGTAGATCCCAAGTGGCTCTGTAAAATCATGGCACAGGTTAGACTCTGATTACTTTCTGCATATGGATTCATGGTATATTTTCCCCTTTCTGAAGCCACTGTAACTTGTCAGTGATTCTTCTTTACCTTTTCACTATTGGTTCATGATCTAGAATTTTCTCAGGGCCCAGATTGTTTTATCCATCTCTTTCTGTTTCTCTTGCCTTCTGGACAAGTAACTATCTCATTGCTTCTATGTTCTTTCACTCTAATGCCCAACATAACTTAAACTGCAATGGACAGAAGAATACTTGTAGAATGGAAAGACCCCATGGATGCAAAGTAATCGTACAATATGTTGCGACAGGTTGAGATGAAAGCTGGAACTTTGGGTTAAAGATGTAAGAAGAGTTACCTGTAGAGAGGTTACATTCTGTCACTGCTGTTGTCATGCTGTTCTAGCATTATGGAAATGTTTGGTTTCACTGTGAAAGGGAGTCCATTTCTAACCCCCTTCCCCCCTTCCCAGAATATTAGGCTATACCAAATATTTCAGGGAACAAAGTTTGTCAGGAAAATACAATCTAATGATGAATGTACACCTAAAATTTTTTTTGCTTTTTTTGAAAGATTCTGATGGTGAAAGTGGAAGGCTGTTCTAAATATCCTAAAGGAATTGTAAAGCGTTCAGATGTAGAAAAATTCCTTTTAAAGAAGAGCAAGTTTCCTAAGATCTATATGTCACAATACTTCAAGCTTCTGGAAAAGTTTCAGATTGCTTTGCCATTAGGAGAGGATCAGCTACTAATCCCAAGCAGGTAAGCAAAGAGTTAAATGCACAAATGACAGCCATAGAGATAGATCAAAATAAAAACTGATCATCAGAGCAATTTGGTGTATGAAAGCATGATACATACTTTGTATAGTACACTTTAGTAAATGCTTTTGGAAGAAGCATGTTAAGCTGATCTTGTAACAGATAAAGCTTACACTTTATCAGCATGGTGGGTAAATGGAATCTATAAAGCTAAAATGCTTTATGAGGATAATATTTCTTTTACAGTTACCATGCTTCAAGACTACAGCAGGGAGATTATAATTTAGCTTCATATAGCAGTGTGCCAGCATTACAGATATTTATTGCATTATAAAAGATAACCATGAAATTCTGTAACCTATTTGCTTGAAGTGAGAACCACAGACAAGTTATTCATAGGCAGTATGTCTTCCAAACAGTGCAGATATTAAATGTGGTGACTAAAAAAAAGCATTATGACTTTGAATGTGGTATTTTTATTATATCTGAAGCAGATAACACAGTTTCTCTGCCTCAGTTACAGATTTCCCTGGTACGTTTAATAATGCTTATGTTGCTGATTAGGCTTTATATGTCCTTCTAAGTCCTGGGATACGAAGATTTTATCCTACCTTATATACATCTCAGATTTTTCTCACATTTACATTTGATACCTAATGATTGTTAGTGAGGTTCTGATGGGTTTAAATTACAGCAGAACTTCACTTTAGCACAAGCAAACAGAATAAGCAGATACACTGTCAGCTCCCTGATCATCTGAATCATATATTCATTAATAAATAATACATTTTACATAATAAATAATATATGACAGTAGTCAGGATAAAGTACATAATCAAATATGTCTTAATATTTTTATTCTTTCAGTTTATCTGATCACAGACCTGTTATTGAGCTTCCCCACTGTGAAAATTCAGAAATTATCATCAGGCTTTATGAGATGCCGTACTTTCCTATGGGATTTTGGTCCAGGCTGATCAACAGGTTGCTTGAAATATCACCTTACATGCTGTCAGGAAGAGGTACAAATCTTTATCTTCAAAAGTAATAGTTTCCTTTGAATGCCAACACCTGCATGTTAAAGCTCTAATCCCCAACATTGTTTTGCATTAGCTAATCTCTGACCACTTCACAAATGTGATGAAAGGACAGGGGTCATTTTTGTAACTTAGAAATATCTAGGAATATATAGCACCTGATCTTCACAGTGGTGTGCAAAAGAAAGTGAAGGTTGTAAGCAGCCTATTTCTCTCCTTCACATGCTAGAGGAAATCCTTATGTTTATGCAATATTGCTATTTGCTTCCACAAAGAATACTGGAAAGGGTGCGTCTTCCACAGAAAAACTAACTGCTTTTCTTCAGATTCATTGATCCTCCCTTTATCAAAGTCTAAAAATAGAAGGAGGGGGGCATCTTTAGTGTTTTTCCAATAATTCTGTGTTTTGTGTAGACCTATCTGCTGAACTTTGCAATTTCATTCAGCTTTGTTTTCTTCATGTGTGATTTTTGAATTTCAAGTGTGAAAAATATGCATTGCTGATGCTTTACAAATATCATTTATAACTGCCTGCTGTCCTGGCATTCAGATTTCTTCTGAGTGTTAAATTCCAGATGCATCCTGCAATTTCATGAGTCTGTGACAGGGGAAAAATTTAAATATTTGGGTTTTTTCATTTATTGCCTAAGATATTCTGTGCTTGAACCTGAATGTACTTAAGCATTTCTGTAATGCCTACCTGCTACATGACTTATCATCTGATTAAATATTTATAGTTTGTGGATATACCTTTTAGAACTGAGCACCAGTTGATATGTATTTAGCTTTTGTGGGGCTACGCTGCCTGCAAAGTTTTAGCCTTTATTTTGTTTGTTATTTGGGTAGGTATTATCCTACAATCATAATTTAACATTCAAAGTACTATAAATTATTCTGAAAATTTTAAAGTTGACATTCATATTTGAGATCAGATTTTCAATCTTATTTCATATTTTCTAGAGCGAGCTCTTCGTCCTAATAGAATGTATTGGAGACAAGGCATCTACTTGAATTGGTCTCCCGAGGCTTATTGTCTAGTGGAATCAGCAGTATTTGACAACAACCCTGACAGTTTTTTGAAAATTACGGCACCTTCTTGCAGAAAAGGTTAATTATCCCTGAGCCTGATTTTTACTCCAGTTTGATTGCAGCTTGGCATTTTGGTCTGTTGTGCTTTTGCCTTTGGAATGCAGAGTTTATCTTCGTAATTAAAAGTATGGCAGATTGAGTCTATAATTTTCCCTTCTTTTGGTTTCTTAAAGGGTGCATCCTTTTGGGGCAAGTTGTGGATCACATAGATTCTCTTATGGAGGAATGGTTTCCAGGTTTGTTGGATATAGATGTATGTGGTGAAGGGGAAACACTGTTGAAGAAATGGGCTCTGTACAGCTTTCAAGATGGTGAAGAACACCAAAAAATACTACTTGATGACTTACTTAGAAAGGCTGAAGAAGGTATGTATTTATGCCATTTGAGGTATATAGAGGTACACTTGTATGTAGACAAATATTATGCAACATCCCCTTTATAATATTTGGGTACTTCATGTTATTTAAAAATGCTTCATTTCTTTCAGAAATAATTACAGTATAAGTCAAAAGTAACTTGTTCTTTTGTGTAAGATCTGTCTAGTATATATAAGTATAGAATATGAGACAGATTGCAGCTACTCTGTGTAGTCATATAAAAATGGCAATAATGAAAAGAATCATTTTGTCGTAATATCGAGAATGCAGCTTCATTCATGGAACTGAATCTAACACATTGTAAAACTGATACTTGATCTTTTGGTTGGATCATGTAGAACAGTAATTTAAAATGCAGTATTCAGGGTGACATTCTACATACAACATTCTTTCTTTTTACAGACAGAAAAATAATCTCTTGGTTAGTTTGGTGTTGTTAAGTAGCAACAGTTTTTATCATATTTAGTTGGTACATATACAGAACCTTGACAATACTTAAATGTGTAAGATCCAAGAATTTGAATGGCAAAGTTAATTAGTATTTAAGTATGTGTGTGCATGTGTATATATATATATGCACACGTATGAATCTAATTTTAGGTATGTTGGTCTTATGCACTCATAGAGATCCAGTGTACCTCTCGGTGCCTTTTGAATGATGACTACCCTTCTTTTTTTTTTCATTTTCTCTTTTTTTTTTTTTCTTAGGTGACCTTTTGGTAAATCCAGATCAACCAAGACAGACCATTCCAATTGCTCAGATTGCTCCTGATCTGATATTGGCTGATTTGCCTAGAAATATTATGTTGAACAATGATGACCTGGAATTTGATGAAGCTCCTGAATTTCTCCTGGGTAAGCATTATTTTGTAGAGTTTGTTTTTTTAAAAGAGATTATGTAAACAAATCTACTTGGTTCTGCAACATTTTATAGATTTCTGTTCTGAAGAAATGTATTATCGAGTTTTTAATTTTCCTTTAACTTCTATGCTAGGATACTGGTTTTTGTGTGTTTAGATTACTGATTGTGAAGCTTAACACAGTAGATGATTCACACATTTTAAAACTGAACCCTTTCAGGTATTTTTTTTGAGAAATGGTTGTTGTCTCTGTTTATAGTAGTCTTTTCAATTTTATTGTTCAATAGGTGATGGTGGATTTGGATCTGTGTACCGTGCATCCTATGGTGGAGAAGAGGTTGCTGTAAAGATTTTCAATAAACATACTTCCCTCAGGCTCCTAAGACAGGTAAGAAATATTGCCCTTTTTTTCTGTAGTGCTGCTCTTGGAATGCCCACCCTAGCAAAGGGCTTTAAACGTTTAAGTAAATTGCAAGTCTTCACTCCAGAACATTCCCCAATTTACTTCAGAGACACAGAGGTTATGATATTGGCATTATTTCATCTGATTTTACAATTTACAGGAGCTTGCAGTGCTTTGTCACCTCCATCACCCCAGTTTAGTGTCTTTACTGGCTGCTGCAATCCGTCCCCGGATGCTGGTGATGGAATTAGCCCTTAAAGGATCTCTTGACCGTTTGCTTCAACAAGACAATGCAAGTTTAACTAGAATACTTCAGCACAGGATAGCTCTACATGTAGCTGATGGCTTAAGGTAAATGTGACTTCTGCATTGCTGTAGAAACAGGGTATAGCTGCTTATAAGATACATTGCAGACGAAAGGCTTCTATTTTCTCATATCCCAAGCAGAATATTCCTTGGGTCAGACAAATGCTTGTATTTTTATGGTTGATTTGCTGATATATAACACAGACTTTTGTTACCTGTGTTTTTTTCTGCTGACAAATAATCCTGAGATTAGCTCAGTTGGTTAGAGCATATTGCTAATAATACCAAGGTTGTGGGTTTAATCCCTCTTCAGGCCATTCATGTAAGAGTTGGACTCTATGATCCTTGTGAATCCCTTCCAACCGAGAATATTCAGTGATTCTGATTCTGTCATGCTCATATAAGCAGGAAAATTGCAAGAGCTCTAGGTGCAATTTCTATGTGGCTGTTGATTTTATATTGAAATGTCAAAGAAATTAATTTAGTGCATTTCTAAAGTTCTGAAAGTTCCTGAATGACCTTGGGATCTAGTGCAGTGTGACTTTAAAATTACAAAACCTGCAAAGGGACTCAGGAATCAATGAAACTTAAACTTCTAAGATTCAGTTTTCAAACTGCTGACAACTCTTCAAATAAGACTTGGTACTAAAATACTGCAATGTGTATGTACCAGTAAATAGTATTTCAGAACAATTCTAAGTCATCATGCAGTAAAGGAGCATCATGTTAGTGATGTTTGACATTTTTAACAATAGTTCACATCTGAAAGTACGATTTACTGTTGTGGGACTATTGCACTCAGTGTGTCTGTACAGATGAATCCTTGACTTATGGATGCTTTCAATAAATATATTTTTGATTAATAGGTACCTGCATTCAGCAATGATCATCTACCGTGATTTAAAGCCTCACAACGTGTTGCTTTTTACCTTATATCCCAATTCAGCTGTTATTGCAAAAATAGCTGACTATGGCATCGCCCAGTATTGTTGCCGAATGGGAATAAAAACCTCAGAGGGCACACCAGGTATGGAAATATGCTTTGATTTATAGTTCATATAAATAAAATAGCTAATATGATTTTTATGTAGTCTGTAAAAAGTAACTCAAATCTATAGTCTCTAGTCATAATCACAATAAGTAGTCCTAATCATATTACAAGTTGTGATGCATTTTCTTCCTGTTCATGTTTTAACCCCTTATCAAGGAATACACTAAAGGTTTAAAAAGAGAACAAATGAAATTACATGCCTTCATCATCATTTTTTGCTGTTTTCATATGGTTACTGTGATGTTGAAATTATACTGCTAAAATTTGTTGTTTAATTGCACTGTTCCCCGACTTTAGAGAGAATCTATTAGCATTCATTCTAAAACACTGAGCAATTCAACCACTCTGAAAAGTGCCTTTATGTCTTTTAAATTGTGCATGAGAGTGTGACCTCAAGTGTGAAATGTTAGGCCCTCAGTAACAACTGCAGACTTCATTTTCAGCATTCATTGATAAAGTAATTATTTTATGTAATGGTGCAGGAGCTCTATGATTGATGTACTGTCCCTTTCCTTTATACTTACTGCTGATATTTTTGGATGTCTGCCAAATACAAACTATTGCCAGCCCAGAAATAGTGTGCTGTTTTTGGTTTACTTCCTGTGACGTTTTCATCAATAATTTACTTTTTAAAGTATAAAGATGGCTTCATCTTGATATGAACATAACTATTAATGAATGATTTATTTGCAGGATTTCGAGCACCAGAGGTTGCCAGAGGAAATGTTATTTACAATCAGCAAGCTGATGTTTATTCATTTGGCTTGCTGCTTTATGACATTTTAACAGGAGGAGGTAGAATAATGGAAGGCTTGAAGTTTCCAAATGAATTTGATGAATTAGCAATTCAAGGAAAATTACCAGGTATGCCTTGTTTCTTAAAGTTTTAACATTTGTCCTGCCTCTTCCAAAAATAGCATCTCTTTTGAATTGTGTTGTATCTGGCAGTGACCAGAGAAGGAGACTAAATAACAGCAATTTTTAGAATCTTCCCCTAATTTCATATTGTCTCAAAATTATGAGAAATAGACATATATTCAGCATCACATTGATTGTAATTCCATTGCAATTTCAAAGAATCTAGCTGGTTCACTTTGTAAAGAAATAGAGATTTTGTGTACTTGGGACTTCATCCAGAGCCAGCTAAAATGGATTTTGCTGAAGGTACCATCTATAATGCATATCATGCACAACGAGAAACACAATTCCACTTTTGTTCTTTGATTGAGATATATTACATTAAGATATCCATTACTTGAAAGCTGTATATCTTAAAATCTCTAAAAAAACCCTTGAATTCTTACTTAAAAAAAAAAAAAGGCACCACTACCTTAAAAGAGCAGCCACCCCTAAAGTTTTAATTAGGAATTTCCTTTTAACTTGTAAAGATTGTGAAGTCACTGCCCAACTATGTAACATTCTTCATATTCCATCTGCATTACAACATGTAGTTGTTGACTGCTGGAAGGAAGATTAAACAGGCTGCCAGGCTGGACATGATGTAGTCATCTGGACAGTGTAACTCAGTCTTTGGCAACTTCTACCAAAGTGTCAAGAGCTGCTGAATTTTTATAGTACTACAAGCTTAGTATTTGGTGTTCTTATTTATTACCTGCAATAGTGCATATTCTCATGGAACATTTTTTAAGAAATGTCTCACTCCATCTAGGAAAGAGCAGCATCACTTAATCTGGCATAGCTTCTCCATTCCAAGAGACACAGAGTTCATACATTTTCAACTCCTTAAGGAAAATCGTCCAGTTCTAAGCTCAGAGAGTTTCAATGCCCTTCCTGAAGGGGATATCCCAAGAACTGATGACTAAGTATCTCTTGAGTGCAGCTGTCCATTTGACTGTATTATGAGCCCTATGAAATAATCAGAAGTATTATTTTCTGAGGATAGTACAGTTCCATGTGTGCACATGTTCATCATTTATGTGCTTCCACCTAAAGAAGGGCCGGCTGATCTCACAAGTAAATAGTGCCTGTTGTTTGTTGAACTGAATATGTTCATTTGCAGGCATTTATCATTAACGTTACCTCTGTCTAATGTAGGACTGGAATATCTGCTGTGGATTGTGATGAGCTAAAAGGAAAAGCAATACAGGCACCATTTTTCATGAGTGATTTTTTTTAGGTCAGCACCTGTAGTCATAAGATACATATTCAAAGCACTGAGTGGGGATTTGAACTTCCATATTTTATAAATACTGTATGGAGTTGTTTATCTAATTGCTATATATTTTATTGGAAGTTTGTCTGTATTCCATATATTATGCCCAGACACAGAAGAATAAATGTGGATAAAAGTGTTCACAGGAATTGACCTACAGACTGACATGACATGTCCTTGAATGGTCAGAATTGATCAAAACACAACCCACATACATCTGTGATTCAGTCCTAGGTACAGGGACATTAAAGAAAAAGATAAAGCAAAATTCATTTGCTTTAACTGCTATTAATGAAAAGGACTCTTTCATGCTCTAGTATTTAATGGCAGATGAGCAATTCCAAGCTGTTCATGCTGACATTTTACCTAAGAATGTGATATTTCTTAGTGCAGCTCAGGAATAAGTTAGATGAATTATTAAAATAAGAAGTTTTTCAGACCTGTGATAAATGCTGGTTAAGAAGTTATCTAATTTTACATTTTAGATCCTGTAAAAGAATATGGGTGTGCCCCCTGGCCTAAAGTTGAGAATTTAATTAAAAATTGTTTGAAGGAAAACCCCCAGGAACGACCAACATCTTCCCAGGTATTACTTGCTGTATTTATTTATATTTTTATGACAGATGATACTACAAAGTTGTGCTTTCTGAAAAAAATGGGGCATTAAGTTAGTAAGAGGCAAAGAGTTCTTTCTGTTCTTCTTTTCTGGAATGGAAACAGACATGAAATATTGCCTGCTCTTGCCATCCAGAATAAACTGTTCCATTCAAAGCTACCAGCCACTAACCTCCTGTTTTCCCCTGTGTTGCTGTATAGTGATTGTACTGAAACATGGTTTGGGTTACTTCTTGGTCTTATATGGTCTCATACTAGAGCTATGCAAAAAGGACTTTGTTATATAGTATCAGTGCAGTTACACGCTGTTCCCTGCATGTGAGAGGAGGAGCAACAGTGTGGATCTGAAACCTGCTGTCTATTATCACACATCGCCTTGCTCATTGAAAGGAGTTTTCAAACATGCCTTAATCTCACTGCCTGAAGTTGCTCAGTGCACAAAATTGCCCATCAGTAGTGGCAATACAGATGACCAGACCTGCTGAGATACCGCGCCCATATTCCATAAAATATTGTTATCCATTGCTTATTATTTATCACTGTACAAGCCATTGTTGTGACCATGTGCATGCTGTGGCTTTCTTTCTAGGTTTATGAGATGCTGAATTCTGCAGAGCTTATCTGTTTGATGAGGTATGTCTCAATACCCAGCACATCTACAGCAGAGTGCATGGTAGCTGCCAATCAAAGCTGCAAGAAGGCAGGAGTCTGGATAGGCAATGGGAACACAGAAAAAGCACAGCTTTCATTTGTTAACCTGAATACAGATGGACATACTTGTGAGGTATGTGGGAAAGTTGCCATTTGTTCTATTTTTTCTGGCATCTAGATGCATTTCAGAAGCAGGATATTACTTCTGCAAAGCTAAGCTTTGAGAGAACAAATATCATAAGTGAGTCATCATTGTATCCACAAAGTAAAGTAGAAAAGCAGTTGCTTTTTCCTCTCTTCCTGACATCCAGACTGAAGTTTTTCAGAATACTGTCTTTCCACTACTGGATAACTTTCTTCCACTCAGATGGAAGCTATTTCTAGCATGGAGGCCACAAAAAGGAGTAGTAGTTAGACAAGTCTTCATATCTCTATCTCCCATAACAACCCAGGTAGTCTTTTAACAATTCCTCACTTCCTGTGCATGCCATCTCCTTTGTGCCATTTTGGGTGATGCCCTCCAGTTCTTTTAATGTGATTTTTGTACATCTCAGTGCCGTCAGAAAAGGGGAAATGTTTTATGAATATGTGTGCCAGAACCGAGCATGACTCATCATCAAAGTTGTCTAAGTTCTATTTCCATCTGCCATCTGTTGACCATGATACATCTGAGTTGGTAGCTTTGGTATAAATTACGTGGGTTATTCTTCTACAACTGAAATGAAAAAAAGAAATATTCAGCCGGTACATTTACTGTTCACAATTAAACTGAATGTATATTGCAGTGTACTTCCATTTGCTTAATTCTCTCATGGCTTTGAGACCTTGATTAGAATAGAGAGAATATTTTTTTTCAGCATTCAGCTTAGAGATTTTCCTGTGTACTATTTGAGGGGTCCTTCCCAGCACTTTGAAGATAAATGGCACAGTTGAAAATGTTCTGCTAATAGGGAATTAGGTTTCTTAAAGGGGAGGTTAGGCCTTGGGTCTGTCAAGGATCCAAGAAGATCATACTTTATTTTTATCACCAGTAATTTACTACCATTTACCCTTACTGAAATTATGACCAGGTTGTTTTTCTTCTTTTTTTCTGACTCAGGATATTGCA
This sequence comes from Corapipo altera, assembly GCF_003945725.1. Classification (NCBI taxonomy): domain Eukaryota; kingdom Metazoa; phylum Chordata; class Aves; order Passeriformes; family Pipridae; genus Corapipo; species Corapipo altera. The sequence goes on from NW_020884881.1 coordinate 8,619,132, forward strand.
GATAGTAAAATTATAAGTTTGGCCTTAGTGACTCTTCCTACTGAGAAAGAAAACTGGATTGTAGCAGGAACCCAGTCTGGTTCTCTATGGGCAGTTAACACAGAAGATGAAACAAGAAGGCATCGTCTGCAGAAAATGTCAGATTCCATCACTTGTTTATACTGCAATTCTCTTTCAAAGCAAAGGTATAAATGAGTTTTAAATATTTGGGATTACATTTCGAAAATAATACTTAACAGAGATGTTCAGAAAATTACATCCTTAACTATGCTGCTTTGTTCAGACAACTGCTTATTTTGCCTATATTTCCACTTAATTTTACACCCAGTGTAGCTGGGGACTACACTGCTGATCACAGGGGTTGTGTTTGCTTTTACTGTTAAATTGAATACTTGCAGTACTAGAGACTTCTTGTTTATTTTTTTATCTGATTAAGACATTTCTAGAATTCATTATTTTATTTTATTTCAGCAAACAGAAGAATTTCTTCTTGGTAGGCACAGCTGATGGCAGACTGGCAGTTTTTGAAGACAGAGCAGTAAAGGTAGACTTGTTCTTTGGTGTTCTACAAAGTGCTATCAGGAATATCTAAAGCAGCTACCAGGAGTAGCTTATTTCATGCTGCTTATTTTTTGATTCCTTCTCTAAAACTAAAAATCATTTTCTACTGCAGTCTTAGAGGAGCTGCACATGTTTTAACGCGTAGAAGTAAGAGGCAGAAAATTCCTTTGAAAGGCCTGGCAAACTGGCTAGAGACTGACATTAATGGTTGTTCTTAAGAATATTCTAACAGTTTTAGTCTCCTTTATTTATTATTGTTATAGTTCCTTTTTCTTCTCATTTAGTAAATTTTTGTAGAACAGCTGTGTTCAAAAAGAAAGTGTCATTTAGGTTTTCTGTAGGTCAAAGTTCTTCTCACAGAACAGATGAAGAAATACTGGGAGCTGTTTATATCAGCTGGTTCTTGGGGGTTAGCTCCTGGCCATATGCAGTTGAGAGCAGTTATGGAATTGCAGTGCATTGCAGAACTAGAATATGGTCCAGTGTGAGATGTCTCCAAAGATATAGATGTGACTTTCCATCCAGTTCTTTAACTGCTCCAGGGCTTGCAGAAAGTGTCAGTCCCTGTTCTATCCTGTTTCCACTCACACAGGCTGTTTCCCTATGAGACATGTGCAATGGGAATATTTTCAGTCTGTAACATTCTGGAAATGTTCTGAACTATAATGGGTCAGAAAATCTGGATGTGTAAATTTAATTCAGCAAGGCTGTGTGGCCTTGTTTTAGCAGTTTCTGAGTGTCTGCATCCTCCTTGTTTCTAATGCAGAGTATATTTTTTCTTGCAGTGTAAGGGTGCTACACCTTTGAAGATAGTGACTATAGGGAATGTTAGCACACCACTGATGTGCTTAAAAGAATCCTCATGCTTATCTGAAAAAAATATAATCTGGGGAGGCTGTGGAACAAAAATCATTGCCTTAACTAGTGACTTCTCTGTTCAAAAGCTCATTGAAACAAAGACAAGTCAACTGTAAGTTTTTCTTATAAGCGATGTTACTTGGCACTTTTGTTGTTTTCATTAAAGATTTCTGACAGAACTTTTTGATGTAATGTCTTGTTCTAGAGCTCGTTCTTTGAATTTGCTTGTTTCTGTTCTTTTCCTTCCATAATACAGATGGAATATCAGTGAGTAGTGTTGAAAGTATTCGCTGCTGCTTTTAAACAAGGGTTATCCATTTTTACTCTATAAAGGATTTATGAAGTCAGTATCTATTCAGAAAATGTATTAATGCAACTGATCAGTTTTTCTCCTCCAATTGCATTAGTCCAGGCCTTGTTTGCTTTATTTAGAATTATGCATACATACTTAGCATAGTATTTGTCCTTCCATGTTTGTCAGTATGTGTGCATATCTTTGTCCTATATATATTTGATCATTTATGATTGCTGACTTCTGACTATTTAGAAATTACTGACTGATGCTTTTGGACTATTTGATATAAATCTCACATGGACAAATCCTGCTTTGAAGTTAAGGGGAGTTTTTCCTGAGTAGGGAAACCAGGGTTTGATGAGAAAGATTTATTAATAGCCTTTGAGCATTAATGCACCTCCAAGGATATCATCAGCCCAACTCTGTTACTTGGAAAATTGATGTCAAACTGTAGCAAGATTATAGCAAAGCCTTTCAGTTGTATCTTAGCCCAATTTGGTTTTAAGGCTGAATGATTCTCCAAGAGTCAGAGGGAAACTAACCTCACTCATAATAGTCCAGTTTTTGTACAGTGTATTTTCTTTGCAGCTAACAGGAGTTCTTCTCTCTCCTAGGTTCTGTCATAATGCTTACAGTGATGCAAACATTATTTCAATAGCAGTAGACAAATCCATCTACTTGGCAAAGAAAAACAGCCATTTTGTGGAAATTTGGGACAAGAAGACAGAAAAACTTTCTGAACTAATTGACTGTGCACATTTTCTTAAGTAAGTGTTTTATTGCAGATTGTTGGCCTGATGGATAGAAAGCTGAATATCAGATTGCCTTCTGTAGCATGGTACCTTAACCTGCCAGAGGTAAGGGATTTGCCCAGCTCTTTGAGCAAATGTGGATTTTCTTTCCTCTCCATTGGCCCAAAACTTCAGAATATTCCATGCAGAATCCCAGTTTTTTAAAACTCTTATATTTCACAATTTTCCTGATATCAAGAAGACCCATTTAACTCAAGAAAGAAGAAAGTCTTTTGCTGTCCTTCAGGTACTAATGCTTTTACATGCTGTTACTTCCTGCATCCCCTGATTAAGAATGTCTGATCTCTCCAGTGCACAGATTCAGTAGGAGATCAAAGTTTTATTAATGGTGACAGTGATTTTCATTTGCATTTAAGTTGTTCCTCTCCTTTAATGTGCCACATCCATTTTTTTTATGGTGAGGTTAGAAGCAGGTGTAGGTGTGCTCTTCCCATTTGCAGTGACATTAATCTCCTTCAGACTGGGAGAGAAGAGAGAAGTATTCCTGGCTTCTATTTATGGGCCTTCTGAAGCTGACCAGCTGGCTCTTAGACATCCAGTAGTTTTCATCCCAGTTTGTTAGCATGAGATTTTTGTTGCTTGTCTGGATGAATGATTGTTTAAAAGTCTGGTATCGAGAGAGTTGTTTTATTAGTTGTGGAATAGTGTGTCACCAGATTTCAATACAAATTTTCTCCATACTCTTAGGAACAAAGTGGAAAAACTAAATAAGGAATCAAAACATAACCTAGCTTATTCTGGAAGAGTGAAGACAATTTGCCTGCAGAAAAATACTGCGCTGTGGATAGGGACAGGAGGAGGACATATCTTGCTGCTTGATTTATCAACGCGTCGTCCTGTACGAGTTATAGACAACTTCTGTGATTCTGTTAGAGTCATGATAACAGCTCAGCTGGGTAAGTAGAACCATCAAATGACAAGTACTTTGAAGTCAGTGCCAAGTTTAGGTGTGCTGTGTCCTGTTTGTTGTGGTGTTCCAGGAACAAATTAGCACTATCCATGATTTGTTCATTCATTTTGTTCTGTTTGCTCTTCTCCGGTCAGTGTCAGACACTCAGGTGTTAGCAGATTAGCAGCAGGCTGAATACCTGTGCCCACATAAAGCAACAGCTCTTCCCTGGCTTGTCAATGATCAGCACATGGACAGACCCCCAACTTCACTGCCTCCCTGTGCCGTGTTTCAGCACACACCATCTGCTATCCCGTAGTCTTCTCTTACACGGGTAGCCTGTGTTCTTTCTCCATCCTAAGTGTTACACTTCTGGCTTCTCTCTCCATGGACCATGTTAGATTTTAATAATTTTTCCTTAATTGCTTATTGCCTTGTTTTCTTCTCCTATCTTTATTCAGGGATGGTTCTTTTAGATTTGGGTCGCAGGCAGGTCACAGTAAAGCTGGGAAAGTCTACACACCTGAACTCAGGGTGTGGACTTGTACAGATGTGCTGTTCCTGTCAGGGACAGGTGTTTTGAGCTGCTGTAGGCAGACAGGAGCTGTGGGGTTTCAGTGGTAACCACAAACAAACAGCCAGAGGAGTGTAGTTGAGTCTGGGGTACTCCTTGGCTCTTGTACCTTCCTTCACCTGTACACTTTCCTGCATCTCTCCCAAAAGTAATACAGCCCATGTCGACTCAAGTTCATGGTACTGCAATGGGGAATACACTCAAAATGCACATTATTTCAAACAGTACTTTGTGGCACAACATGTGGATTCCCATCACTTTACACCGAGTTTTGAAAACAACTCTGGAGTTTCCCTGTCAGTGTAATTTAAAGTGTGTTTGCTGTAAAAAACAAAAAAAGACACTGAAGCTGTTGCTGTGGATTCAGAAGCACACTGTAATCCTGCTAGCAAATTTCTTAGTTGCAGGCTGTATATGTATTCTCATTACTATCATGAACTTATTCTGGAGCTGTTTTTTTCCTTTCTGGTACCACAAGAATCTGTAGACTGCAGTTAGCTCATAGTGCTGGCAGTGTTGTATGAGTCAAAAAACCTCCATCTTCATCTGACTTGCCTGTGCCTGAGACAGCAAGTTTGTGCAGTCTGTTCAGTCCTCAGCTGTTATGGTGCCCACTATAGCATAGCATTTTCAGTCCATCTGGTCCTGATAGCTACAATGCTAGTACTATAAAGGGACATTTTATTTTTAGCATTTTGTAAATAACAGTTACTATGAAAATGTAATTTCTGCCTCACTTATCACTGTCATTGATAAGGAAAGTATATTGTATAGAATGGTACAGTGTGATTTAAAAAGCTTTGAATCTCAGTCACCTCAACATTTTTAATAAAAATTTTATGTATAGAAAAATTATTATTCAGGAAAAGGAGTTTAGCTGTGTTTGCACAAATCTCAAGATGAGCAAATAAGATTGATATATGCAGTTTGATGTGTACTTTTCTCTTTTGATCATCTTTTCACAGCAATTATTTATAAGGGCTGGGTGTTTTTTCCTACATTCAAGGCCTTGGTTTCTACTGGGATTTTCACAGAATCGGTGAAAATAGCACTTAGACTGCTGAGCAGTTCTTCAACAGAATCACATTGCTTCTGTGAAATAAGAGAAGATAAACGGAAATATTTTTGTATGAAATAGTTTCATTTAAGGTTAAAATATATAATGTCAATTAGATATAAATATTTCAGGAAAAAAAGATTGCCGGACTTTGAGACAATAATTTTATCTGTGGTTCATATATGAATATGAAATATAATACCATTTTCCAATTCTGTCACCTAACACATTGATGTTTAATAGATATGAGACTTCCCATAGAGAATAATTTATATGTAAATCTGTAGTTCATTTTGCAAGTACAAATTTAGACTTCTATATAGTAAGACAGGATCCAAGTCTAAATAAGAAACATTATACTCAAGTTCCAGTCACTTTTGTAAGGAGTATGGATAGGTCTGGTTGCAGAAAAAATTAAAGTAATGAAAAATCTGAGCATGGAGGATGTGTATGCTTCCCACCATCCCTCATCTATTATAACCAGTCTGTTTTTGCATTATTCAGTAGGCATCCATCCCCTATTTCCACTTCCCTGCTAACTCCCACCTATGTGCCATCATTAGTTCAGAATATTTTTACTCAGTTTGTGTCACATTTCATGGGTTTGGTTTTTTCAGAACCGAACTGATAACTGGTACTTTCTGCTGTGCACTGGGACTTCATTTGCCACCTGTCCCTTTGCTGTGACATCTGTTTCCTGTGACCCTACTACCTCTGCCTGTGCTATATAATAGGGTGCTTTGTTCTTGGGCTTGTTCAACAGGCTGGTTGGCTGATCCTGTGCTCAAGCCTTGGAACCCGGATAAACCCCGACATTAAATGGAGACATGAACTATATTGTCTTCATGTCTGGGTTTGTCATGGTCAATGACTTTGAATAAAGGATCTGATTGACTGTGTTCTGCTTTCTGTCCTCTTAGTGCCATGATGCCATCTACTCTTTCTGACCTTAAATTAAAAACTTCCCATTAAAACTAAAATTTGTCATTTTATTTCTTTGAAAAAGGGAGTCTCAAGAACGCGGTCCTGGTTTTGGGATATTGCTATAAAAGTGACACCGAAGACAACAAATACCACAAAGGTATCTGAACTGTGTTTTATTAATTTATATTAGTGGAGTAGACACTATTGTGCTTGATTACCCACTGAGAGTGTAGAGTTCATGATCATCATTAGACATCATTTTATTGAAACATTATTATTATATACTTTTTGTGTTCTTTTGCATATCTGGGCTCCATACAAACTGACAGTAACTCCAAAAAGGATCAGAGGAAGCCACTGTTGAAGTATATAATATAATTTGTTGGGAAACTGTATTGGAGAGTAAATATCATTGCCTAATTGGAGAATGTATCAAATGGATTTCCAGAGGGGTCTGTGCTAGGTCAGGAATTCTCAGTGTTTTTGTGAGTGATGTGGATGACAAAACAGTAATGTGCTTTTCAGATTTGCAGACAACTCTAGGACACAACTAGGACACAAGCTCACTGGAGGGCAGGATTAGAACTCAAAGTGACCTTGACAAATAGAACAAATGGTCTGGAAGGAAATAGGATACAATTCAGTAAGGACAAACACAAGACCTTTTACTTAATTAGGAATGATCCGTTGTACCAACATGAGGAAATGATCACCTTAAACAGCAGTGCTGCAGAAAAATGGTTATAATTGATAGGAGGCTGATCATGAGTCAGCCATATCGTGTGGCTGGAGAAGAGGCAAACACCACTCTCACACCAGTTAAAAAGTGCTGCATGTAAGACATAAGCTAATTCTTACACTCTGCTCAGTGCTTATATGGCCTCTGCTGGAGGAGTGTATCTGTTTGGGACATTGCTGAATGATCTGGACTATTTGGAATAGTTCAGAGGAGAGAAATGCAACCTGTGAGGAAATGTCGTGGGAAGTGTAGTTGGTTAATATAAATAAAGCTTAGAGAGGACATGATAATAGGCTTCAAATATGTAAATAAAGAGTAAAGGAATAAAGACTTCTACATATTCCTTGTGAGTACAATAAGAACTAACCAGTTTCTGTTACAGCAAGGGAGATTTAGGTCAGACATTGGTAAAAGCTTCCTGACAATTAGGATAGCAAAGTGTGGGAAGATAGAAAAACTCCATCTTTGGATTTTTCTAATAACAATTACAGTTGGTGTTTTGATCAATGCCCTTGTTCACCTTTATCTCATTCCAGTTTCAGTAACTCCTAAAAATGTGGCAATGACAGTATAAAGTTAAGGGTGACAAGTGTAGATGAGCCGACTGAAATAAAATAAGACTCAAGCTTAGAGCACTGGGTTTTATGTTATGGTATTCCCCAATTCCTGTTACCATAAGAACACTTACTGCCTTTTTAGCATTTTTGTTTTATTTAAGAGTGACATTAATTGTAGAGAGGAATTAGAGAGTCACAGAATCCTTGGAGCCTTAGTTTGTGAGCCCCTACTTATGCAGGTGTTCTCAATTATCCCTATTCCACTAAAAGCACTGTGAATTCTTCATGAATAAAGAGTTGTTTGCATGAATGGAGATTGAAGAAGTGACCTTTTCTCAGTATATTCACTGGCTTATGAAATCAGTTTTTAGTTAACAGTGAATGGGATTTGAGTCTCATAAGCATTTAAGATATATCTGCTTGGGAAAATAGAGATGAAATTTTATGCAAGCACTTCAGTACAGCTCAGTACAGCTACATTAGCTGTAGCTCAGGTCAGTACCTCATGGCCCACAGGCTCCAGAAATGGTATTTCAAGTACTTTTAAATGGGGTATTCTAAATTTAGGAACTGGAATCCAAACCATTGTGAGTATAAGTACAAAGAAGCAAGTACAAACAGCTTGTAGCCTATGACTGCATTCTCTCACACATGAAGTGTCATGTAACTTGTCTTCCAGGTCCTAAGGATCCTGCTTCACTGAGTGAATTTACAAGTAATTAAAATAAGCAGATAAGCAAAACCACTGCTAATTATACAATAATTCATCTCTGTTGCAGTTTTCAAATTTTCTTTTTTTTTTTTTCCCCCAGAGTTACAATCTTGTGTGTCAGTGTGGGACATTAACCTGCCTCATGAAGTGCAAAACCTGAAAAAACATATAGAAATGAGACAGGAACTAGCAGAAAAAATGAAGAGCTTTTCTTTGGACTGAAAAGTCACCCTGCAAGTGCCATACTCTTTTCTAGTCTTTCATCCTAACATAATGTGCAATAATTACAACTTCTTGCTGTTGTTTTGAACTAAAACCAGGAAGAAAATTGCCATGTGAGTATTTATAGGATACCAAGAAGAAAGAAGTTATTTGTAGTATTTGAAAGGACAGAAAACTGTTGAGAATTTCTGAATCTAAAATGCTATCGTGCATCCATTGTTTACTTGTGAAGTTCTGCTCTCAGCAACTACGGCTCAACTGCAGCATAACGTTGTTCATCCGGTTTTTGATCCCAGCTAAACTCGGAATAAGCCAGGAGACTATAAACAGCTCTAATTTACTTCATTATCTCTACTGAGTTGACTCTCTAATAAGCAAAATTTAAGCCTCTGTGTGTTTACTGCAGTTTGCATGTATGAGCTTGCTGTTATGATTCATGTTTTAGTAATAGGTCAGAGGTCATGACCCTGAGTATATGAAAAAAAATTATAGTTTATCTAATCGCAGTGTTTAAAGGAATATATAGTGACTACGTTACTCTTTGAAAACAACAGGCAGAATAGTCTTTATTTCTCCCATGAATAATTGACTGGTTTTTTCATTATGACCAGAAAAAGCCCATTGTGCTACAATAATGGAATAGCTCAGAATTTAAATACACTGACAGGCTTCTGCAAGTCGATGTCCTCTTGCAGTCCTGCAGTCTGCCTGGTTCTAGGAGCTGTAGTCACACCATTGGGAACGTTACCACTCACACTGAGCTCTTGTGCAGCTCACTTGGAAAAGCAAGGAGAAAGCACGAGGTGAAAACTCTGGTCCAAATGCTGCTCTGACTTGTGCCACACAGAGAGCAGCATCCTGCTGTAGGCAGACCACTGGCTCTTGGTCCAACTTGCTCATTCACTTACCTCAATCTAAAAACAAAAGGGAACTTTCACTTTGATATTTCAAACATGCAAAGTTTCCACTTATTAATTCTTGGTTTAATTTATATTGTTATTTTGGGGGGTAATCGGGGGAACCTTGAGGAGGGTAAGAATTGGCTGCCTCTTGCAAATTTGTTGCCAAACATCATTGTTCAAGAGTCAACTTCTGCTGCTCTCTGGCTGTAAGTCCAAGCTGCTGCTTGCAGCCAGCACTGACCTGCCCTATGGAAGTGCCTTATTTCTGTCCATCTGAAGACAGACATCAGTTTCTTTTTTTGATACCAAAAGAATCTACAGGGTGCTCCCGAAATCTCTAGGAGTGGAGTATCCAGAGCCATTCCTGAGTCCATGGAGCTGAACAGGGTTGAGCAACCAAAAAGTTCTCAGTTTTTGTGTTTTTTTGGTTTTGTTTTTTTTTTTAAGAAAATAACATGTCGGGACAACAGCATTACTTGTGTCCAACTCTACCATTGTTCTATTTTCTGCCATTTTTTGAGTGCATACTCAGGATTCCTTTCAGATATACATCCCAGTTTTTATGTGCTCTTGTAATCTGCATACTGAGAATAATTTGCTATTTATATGGGATTTTATAACTCAGAAAATATATATTATAATGAATAGGGTTTTTTAAAAAATATATGCATTGTGATTAAGTTTATTTATAAGTCATTTTGAAATGTAAGCCTTAAACATTTTTATTAAAACTGTGCTTTGTTAATAACCTGTCTACTTTCTCATCACCGAATTTTCAAGGAAAAGCTTTTGTGTGCAGCTTTTTTGGCATTTAATTCCTTCAGGCTGATGCAATATCCCAGTTCTGTAGGTGGTATTGACACAGCTGCATTCGCACTTGTGCTCTGTCTCACAGTGCACGTCTTGAGCCCTTTTCTATTCCCCAATTTGTGTTCTACTTGGTGTTCCATGCAGCCTTCTCCCAGAGATGGGAGGTGACCTGTAAGCAGTACTGTCCCTGTGGTCATTCCTTACCTCTCCAAGACACTCTGGATGTGAATGATGTGAATCAGGACATGTATTGGGTATTACAGGGAGGGCAAAGAACAAAAGAGACAACAGCAGCCAAAGGAGAGTCGGGAGCTCATGGCAAACCTGACTCAACTGACCACTGCGGTGGGAGAGAAAAATTCTGTGCTGCTGTAACCGACGGGGTCTGTTTAGCAATACAGCACTCATTCCCATGGAGCACAGTGATCCAACTACACCCTCACCAGATGCTTTTTAGTACTGGAAGAAAATGAGAACATCCTGTGTTGGTGCTTCTTGTTAGAAGTGCTCAGGGACTGGCATCCCCTTCCCAGCTGGGACCTGCCAGCAAGGGGAAGAACAGTACCACTGAAACCTGCACTATAAGGAAACCATTTCCAAGAAACATCTCTACTGACAAACTATAAGGAAAGAGAAAAAAAAGATCCATAACTTCATGTTCGCTCTGGTTTTAGTGGAGCTGTTTGGGAACCAGCAGAAGCTGATCACATAAGAGGACAAGCTCTATTAGCTGTAGCTTCCTGTATACTTAGGATAATATCCAGCACCTGAAAACAGAGATAGCCATTATTTCAAAAAGGGACTGTTTGCTCCTGGGAAAGAAGCACGTGGTGTGGCTGTGACTGAACACCTGAGCTGTGACAGGTAATTAACCCTGTGTTCCTCAGTGCAGGTAAAGGGCACTGGGGTTTAAACCTAAAGACAAGGAGGAAAACTGTACAGAGTGAGCTGAATGCTTCATTAGATACCAATTTGTTTGGTTTGTTTTAAACGACTCTTTCCCTCCTGTGCTACTGACTTTAATTAGAGTCATTCTTTTTTTATTGGTTGCTTGCTCTGACACATTACATATGCAGATTCACCTGTTCATTAATTTTAACCTCATTTCTTTTACAAGTGGTTCCTCGTCAATCCTACTGTAAACAAGTAGGATTGTTAATCCATTTATTAATCCATTTTCTGTATTATATCCTGGCTTTCCTTTTACTCTGAAATCTCATACTGCCTCTCGTGTCCCATATTATTACCCTATTACTTCTTCATGCACCACCTTGGGGCAAAACTGGGACACATAAGGGAGGAGAGAGAACAAGGCCTCTTAGGTGTATCTTGATCCCCAAACACAGCCATTTATCATTACTGCCACTTACTAACTATCCCCATCCACCTGCAGCAAGCAAGACAAATAATCCATTTTATGATGAACACTTCACATACCAGAGACATGAGAAAGTAAGGGAAAAGAATGAGTCTCAGTGCATGAGGAAAACACAGTGACAGTCACATTTTTCTGTTAGTCTTTCAAGTAGAAAAGCATATGAACAATTCCTCTTCTCATTTTTTTGCCTTTTAAGTCATTCATTAAAAGAAATCTGAAAACAGCTCCTCTTACCTGCCTTAAGAGAACCAAATTTTTGATCAGAACTAGCAACTGTTATTTGTGTCTCAGTTCTTCATCTATATTATGAACTCATCCCAGGACTCTACTGACCTGCAAAGTCTCTTATATAAAGCCTCCTTCATGGCCTTTGAACAAGTATAATTCATTGACTGGCCAGCATTCCATTTTGGTAACTTTTCCAAATTATTTCTTTTTAGTAGGCATGTGTGTTCTTAACAATTAGTTTATAAATACAAAGTGGCATGATCACATGAAAATGGAGAATCATACTTATTGCATATCTGTATTTTAAAATTAATGATTTTAAAAGGAAAAAATGCAAGATATATTATTGTTGTATTAGCAAAGGGAAATCTCATTTACCAAAAATTTAAAAGTGAACCCAAGTGAAATTTTTAGCAGGAATCTTTGAGCTTCAGGAATGTTCTTTGCTGTATTAGTGAGCTGTGCAGGCACTGTGTGAGGATAGCTCTGCCTCTAGCTGTAGGTACCTCAGTAAGACTCTTCAATACTTACACTAGTTTTTGTTCAACTAAGTAGCAGCATTATAGGAATGATCAAACTGTGAAACAATTTTTTTACCATGCAATGACCTTATGCTGACTGGTACCTACCTTTTACATGGGTTACTTTGACAGAGCAGTGAACTGAAATGATTTTTTAGAAGTTATTAAAACTTATGATACATTAATAGATCTATTAAAAAATAGTATTTTTTTTAAATCATCCCAATATGACTCTAGTAAAAACAAGATGAAAGTAAAAAAGCAAGCAATAGCCTTTTCTTTTTTTCCTTCTCCTCTGTGTTGCTTTGCTTTTCCTGCTGCCAGAGGTTTGTTAAACCCAGCAGTCAGTCCCCACAAAGGTTGTCACTAATTACTGAGGGGAGACTTAAAAATCGATGTGCTGCCTCTGGCGTATGCGATTATTTACTTCACTTCCACCACAGCCCATTAATGTCACTGACCTGAAAAGTTAAAGCAGACAGAAAAGGCAAAAGAAACTAAAACCTTCTTCTGTGGCAATTCCAGTTTTCTTTTTCAGAACCATTTTTTCCCGTGCCTTCTGCTGTGCTTTACTGTGCTCCCTCTTGGCACTGCAGGCCGTGCTTTTCCCGTGCCACCTCTTGGCACTGGCTCCTGATGGCACAGCTGTGCCTGGGAGGGGGGCTGGGCTTTGCCGTGGGGGGGCCGTGCCCCTGCTCCAATCCAGCCGAGAAGCACAGAACGGTTTTACAGAAAAGAGAAGAAAGGAGAGAGGAAGAGAAATAAATAAGAGCAAGAATCTGGCAGCGCAGCAGTGCTCAGCAGCCGAGCCGGCAGCGCTGTGGGGGCCGCTGCTGCCCCCGAATCTCAGGGCAGAAAACGTGGCCACACAGTGCCCAGTCCTGAATGAAGGACTCCCGGGCAGGAGCAGCAGGCTGGCAGTGGCACAGGGCCGACCGGTAGAATCCCCTCCAGGGATGGGGGGCTGCATCCCGGCAGGTGCTTCCAGCTTCTCCTGCGCCATCACCTCCAGTGCCAGGAGCACCGCGGATCGCCCCGGCCTCAGCTCCCTCAGGGGGGCCCCAAGCCTGGCCCACTCTGCACCGAGTCCTGTTTAACGAGGCTGCAGAAGGGAAAAATCATTCACGATGAGCTCCCTTTTCGCGTCCTTTCTCAAGGAAAGGATGACCCACAACGGAGTCACAGTGGGAAAGGAGAGGCCTTGGGGCTCGCCCGCAGGCCCCGGGTCAGCCCGACACGGTGACAGTGCAGTGACTCAGCTCCCAGGGTCACACAGCTCCACGTCGCCTCCTCCTCCGCGCTCCAGGTTTCGGCAGAGCCCAGCCTGCACAGCACCACCGTGCCATGAGGACACAGCATGGCAGGACAGGCCTTTACATTGCACCAAGTGATTCACAGAGTGACAATAGAAACACCTGGCTCTTTTTACTGTAAATACAATAACCTTAGGTCAGCGATTCTCAGTTCTGCTTTTTCTTGCCTTGACGTCTCTGCAATTGCCTTGAAAACATCTGTTTTCTGCGAAGCTACAAGAAACATCCCCCCCGCCACCACCTGCCAGGCTCCTGGGCTCTGCAATTTGGACTTCAAATCAACTGAGCTAAGGCGGAGGCTCGAAAACATTGATTTCAAACCAGTATCCACAGAGGTCACAACAAATAAATTTTTTTTAAAAGCTGCAGAACTGCTCTCAGAGTTACAAGCCCTTGGAAGAGAAGCAGCAGCAGCAGCATTTGCAGCTTGCCATGCAGAAGGTGGGGAGGACCAAAAGTCTGTCCGCTCCCCCGTGGTGAAAAAAGGTGTTTCCTCTCTCTGCAAGGCTTCACAGACCTCCCCAGTGACAACTCTTTTGCATTAGTCGAACACTGTCAGGTTCAGGCAAAACTCAAAGGATTCTGTTAAATCGCATACGCACAGTAAAGGTTTAATGAGTTTCCTGTTATTCCAGTGAAGTTCAAAATTTGCAAAGTGAGTTTCTAAACTTTAAGGAGAGGTGCCCACTACAGCCCACACTCCCAGGTGAAGCAGTGCAACAGCAGCTCCTGACAGACAGAGATCTTGGGCCACCCAGCCCTGTGCAGCAGCCCTGCTCAGTTTAAATGCCACGGTTGTTCACAGTCAGTTCTAATACTCAACCACCAGCCAGGGAATTAAGCTTCAGTAAACAGTAATTTTCAAATATCATCCATGCGTCAAAACTCACCTCCTCCCCTTTTTTTTTCCTTCTCCAAAATAGTAGTATCTGCTGAGCACTCTGCAACTAGAAAATTTCATGGCAAAACACACTCCCACCTCATTACAGGAAAATGTGCAAGGGGAAAAACACAACCACCCCAAAACCATTCAATTCTGGTTTTTACAGCTATTACAGCTAAACCCAGGAAGGGAAACAAACACTTGCACTCTGCAGGGGCTCAGAAGTAGCTGGTGCAGAGCAATTACTTCTGCTGAAGAGTCTGAAATCCCCTTTGCTCCAGCAAAGGGAAGTGAGGTGGGGGAGGTTTTTTGGCTTGATACAGGCAGGGGAGCACAGAGGAGCATCCGTGACAGCTCCAGTCTGTGATGGTGCAGGCAGAGACACAGGCACGGCAGCCTGGAGAAGTTCTGCTCATCCAGAGCCTGCCCAGCATCTATTTGCCATGGCCTCTTGCCCCCAGACCCCACCAGGGTTCTCCTGACCTCAACCTAGTCTGGCTTCCTGTTTTTCACACTTCAAATTGCTGGTCCTGGGACTCTGTACATTTCTATCTATATACACAAAACAAAACCAAAAAGCCCCAAAACCAAGCCACAATGAGATTTTGCTTGAATTCTGGTATGCAGAAGCCACAGAGAGATGCATGTTCTCAGAGCATGCCTTCAGCTCTCCCCCTTAGAAGGCTGCACCACCCAGCCTTGAAGGTTCCTGTTTTGATGAATTTATGGACCAGCTCTCAGAAAACTCTGGAAGACAGGGCAAAGTGACACTGCCTTTCTCCTGAGCCAGCAGCGACCAGAAATGCTTTGGAAAGGACACTAAGCCATGTCAGAAGAAAAGATGAAACATTTCATATCCCTTTAACTAAGCCAGCTGAAATGAATGCCAGTGCTCTAGCAAGGTGTGCAAGGGCAGGTGGACAGACCTACAGCATCAAACCTTGCTAGGGCACTGAAGGCAGAAGGCAAAGTCCCTCAGGGCTTCTTGAAGCATTAACTACTAAACCCTAACTACACATGCAGGCATGGACATTTCTTTAAACAACAGACCACCACCAAGGCCAAATACTAGACATCATTTACATTAACTGAGCATTGATAGGAAAAAAAAGTTTCTTTACAAGAAGTAACTTTGCACCAATCTGAGTAAGCAACACGTAAGTAAGTAAACCTCCCACACCCCCACCTTCTGGGTGCCTTTTAAAAACAGAGATCTTTGCAAGTATCCCCAAACAAGCTGTTCTCATTTCCCATCTTCCCAGAAAAACAGGCTGCAGCATTTGGCTACCTCTGAAGAAATAGAGAGCAGAGAGCTTTATTATCATCCATACCACTGGAGGTGCAATCAAGGTGATGACATCCCTACTGCTTCACTGTTATTGCATCGTAACACCAGACATCCTGAGCACCACATCTTCTCACAGAGAACTCGATAGCAAAAGGATGAGGCAACAGCTGCCTCCCCAGCCTTGGTTTTGTCTGTACAGTTAATCACAGCTGCAGTTAAACACCAAATATATATCTGCCTCTGACCGTTCCTAAGCAACTACACCGACTACTTAGGGATGAGTTTGTCAAATCAGTCCCTGAAAAGCTTAAAAAGATCTTGGGCAGAGCAGGAGGGAAAGTCCTTGCCTAGCTCCAGGCAGGACTGACTCCACCAGCACATGTCCTTTCCCACCATGGTGATTTTACGGCATCTTCTTGTCAATGTTGTGTGATTCTGGCTTGCAGGCAACAGGGCCAAGGATGGTCTGGTCCATTAAAAAACACCATCTCTCACGGGAGAGCAGGGCAGGAGCAGAGCACAACCCAAACCATCCAACTGGGAGTGGGGAAGACTTTTTGGCCAGAAAGACAGCAGTCACAAACGGCATGCTATGAACACACCTGATGCAGGTTAAAACTTTCTTCCCCTGTGCTGTGGCCAACAACAACAAAGAGCAAAGGATAAAAATATATAATTTTGACCATCTTTTCTGACCCAGAAAATGGTATTTTTCATCTGCTATCCCCCTTTCAGAAAATATACATCACATCAACATCTGGGTTTCTGTTTCCCTTGGGACACCCATTTCCTTTCATTTTTCCATACTACTCTCACATTTACACAATGTAACAAAATGTAACCAAAAAAGTCCTTGCAATAAACTACTATTTTCTCTGGGAGAGCCCTGCACATGCTGGTTAAGCCAATGACATGTGCTACAAGGGTGAGCAGCACTGCTCCACCAACCAAACCCGCTGTGGAAAGCAAGCAAACAGCACAGCAACACTCCAATGCAGCACCTCACATCTGAAAGTGGATCCCAAATTTTCTTCCATTACCAACCAGCCATCACACGAGCTTTGTTCTAGGTAACACAAATACACCACACAAGGATTTATGACACACCAAGCTGCTTGGCTCTTTTATGTGAGAATAGAAAATAACATTTAAAGTTTGGTACAAAAAGTTAACTGAGATCAGTCTCTCCCACCTGTACAGTCTGTTCCAGGCAGGTAAGAAACAAGTGTTAGGACAAAGCCGAAAGTAGAACCAGTCTGAGTAGAAGTAGGGAAGAAACCTCAGAAGGAAATGCTAAGGAGAAATGGGAAACAAAGAGTTTCTCAAGTTGCTGGAGTTTTAATCAGTGTTGGAAAAAAGCATAAAAGAGAAACCCCCAAACCTGGCTGTCAGCCCCAAGGACCCAGCTTCCTGAAACTTCTTTCTCAACAGTCAAATTCAACAAAGGTCTTTCCTTACTTCCCACATTTTATTTACTATATTATTTCTGTTCAGGAAGCCCTTTGCTTTGCATAGCAAATGAGCTGTGTTATTTACACTATGCTCATCACCAAGATCCAAGTGTCCTGTAAAGTACATTAACAGAAGTCAGCAAAATCTGACACCACAGAGATTTTTATTTTTCTGTAATTAGTCCTCTCAATTATAATACTCATTCCACGGTGAGTAAGGCCAGGACCAGCATCATCTCCTAATATATCATTAAATCAGTTTTGCCGAGAAGGAATCACATTATTGATTTTTTACACTGGTGGAGTAACTGTTCAACCACAGTTGTGTACCAGCAGTTCAGCAGTAACACGATGTTCCATTTCTCAAAGCACCAGCTGCATTAATAACATTCATTCTCAGTAGCATATTTACAATATGATATTGCTCTCTTAATTTACAAAAACCTTCATGAACAATACAGATTAATTCTGCAGATCCCTTCTCATCACTTGTCTGCAGCAATAGGATTCAGATGCCCTGAAGTCACCTACTTCAACTCCATACTCCCTGGCCTAGCAGACCTCCCACCTGCCCTGAACTAGCAGCTTCTTGCTCTTCCCCTCTTCCCCCTCTCCATTTCCAGGATGTAGATGCTCCCACAGCTCACATACCAGCAGCAGGGGTAGAACAAAGGTTCCATCCAAGCAATTTCTTTACCCAGAAAGAGGCGTACAAAGATTTCCTGATCTTTTACTAGGGAGTCTTGCCTTTTAACAAAACTACAGTCAAATGCCTTATTTAAAAGTCTTATTTAAATACCTTATTCCAAGTTATAAAAACTGTGCACACTGGAGGGCATTCTCAGAGTCTTTAAGCACTTCCACACCGATGCCAGAAGTGACACTCACTGCTGGCACAGTGGATGTGTGGAAACAGAGGAACTCCTCTGCTCTGCAGTGTGTTTCTTCCACTAAGGAATGGTGGGACTGCAGAAAGGCAGCAGCTATGACCAACATCTTGGCTTGGGGTCCACCTTACTCCAAGTTCTCTCTCATCCCCCTCTTCTTCAGGATTCTCTAGGACTGCTCCCCACCTGTATGAGGCATCTTAGCCCTCAGCCCCAGCATTACAAAAGAACAAGAAAACCCAATCCTCCGTTTGCATACCTAAGAGAAACCCCAGCTCTACTGCTGTCCCTCTGTGCCTTCCACACATCCCACTTGTACTCTTCTCTCCTTGAGGCCTGCAGCCTTCCCAGGCATCACTAAGATGCTTCAGTGGTCAACGGCAGCCACCACGAAGACGTTCGATTCGACCACGAATATTGTGTTGGCAGTAACACTCCTTTACTCTCCAGATGGTCCACCTCACTGCTCTCACAACTTTCTATGACTCCACGTGCACTCAGAAAGACAAAAAAATTACACTAATTGTTTTGCTGTTGTTGTTGGGTTTTTTGTAAAGGCTTTGTTTTTTTGCTGCCCATCAGCACTGTCTCAGCATATTGCACAATGTTTATTATAAAAAAAAGTCTTCTGTATCAGGCAGGAAGAAAGAAAATTTTCTCAGGAGGCTAATGTGTACTATTGTCTGTAATTAGAGGTAAGTGGTTGCTTGTGTGGCCATCAGAAAGTGGGACCTAGTGAAACAAAAACAAGGTGTTATTAATGGCTTGTCCACAAACAGAATCTCCACTCCCTCCCCCAAAAACACATACTTGGGTATTTCTTGGATGTCTTTTACCTGGCCTCTCATACAACAATTACACAAATCTGCTTACCTTCCCTCCTCTCTCTCCACTCACATAACCTTGCCAGCTGGCAAACATCAACTAAGTATGAGAGAAATGCAGAGATCTCAAAGGCTATCTACAGGCTTAAATGGGAAAAATAAAAGTAAAATGAAATCAAGTAGTTGCTAGAGGAGCAATCCTATTAATGACCAATGAAGGGAAAGGTGAAGACAGCTCAGCTTTTTCACAGTGCTTGGCAGTAGCCTGCAGACTAATAAGGAGCACCACTGAGCACCTGCAGCACACAGTGTGTCTTCTTCAGTCTGCAGGCCAAGCAGAAGAAAATGTGAAACCAAAACCAGGATAGGGAGACTGACTAGGCCTGGGAAAACATGTAATTTTTGGAGCAATATGAATAAAAAGAATAAAAATAAAAATATAATACTAAGGATAATGGAGGGAATGTAGGACAAAAACCTCCACGAGACTCAGCTGCATTGATTCAGCTTGTTTCCTTGCTTCCTTATGTTTTAGGTTTTCTGATTGTTTTTAAAAGCTGTTGAATCTCTGCTCATATGCATGTCAAGGGGAGGGCTTATTGCCAACATCTTAAAACTTCCTGAGACCAAGTCCCAAAGCTGACTTCATCATCCATCCTCAGCTGTATCACTTAATACTTAGAGGAAGTTTTCCTTACCGATGTGGATTTGTAAGAGCCCAGCCTGAAACGGCAAAAAATAATTTCTGCTACAAATCTTCCAAAGCCATGTAAAATTCCTGCAATGTCAAACAAGATTTAAATTGTCATCAGTAGTAAAAATGTATTATCTATGGAAGCATTACAACAAAACTCTACACAGAATACAGTGCAGTAAACCCATACATAAAGCATTGAGAAATTAACATACAAAAAGGAGACATCAAGGGCAGGAGAGGATTCTAACATTCTGAAATGCAACGAGAAAAGTAAAGCTATCCAAGTAAATGTCACCCTCGCCAGCTTTCATGGGTGAAAATACATTCTGTGGGACAGAAATATCTACTCTGAAAGGCAGCTCTTAGTTCAAGGTCTCTTTACTAAAGTTCTCTTCAAATGAGAGCCAAGAAAAGAAATGGACTTGTGATCAAGATGTCTTGACTAGTAAGTGGATTGTGCCTTTTCAACTTATTTTCTTTGAAGGAGAAAATCCTGCAGTACACTGACAACGAAAATCCTCCCAATTACTTCAGATGGAAATTTTATCTCAACTTTTGTCCCTGATTTAACAGTGGATCCCAACTAAAGGAACTACACAGAATATTAGAAGTCAGGATGTGTCTGTATGTATGTATATATATATGTATATATATATATATACAAACACAGATATATCCTTGCTCTTCCAGAAGTAAATAAACTATGCTATAGTTATCAGAAAGGAAACAAGAGGCTCTCAGAACAGCAGAAATGCCATAGTGGGACACTGAAACTGAGTAGCTTCCATGGCACATTTCGGTGCACACAAAATGAGCACTTTATCTTAAACCTATTAGAGGTTCAGGACTCCCCTGTAATTTATCCATAACAATCACCATGAAAAAAACCAATTCTGATAGAACTTAAAGAGGGAAGGCTCTGATAATCACCTGTAGTTGAAAAAATTCCCCCAATAATGCCACAGAGCCTCACTAAGAACTGCCAAAAAGGCATATGTTCTTCTGTCACTGTCACCATGAGTGAACTGATATCATATTTCATGAATATTCCTGACACCCCATGGCTGCCAGCTGCATGGTTAATTACTCTTTCCTGAAAGAAAAGAGAGAAACACAAATTAGTCACTTGTTATTAGTCACAAGAAAACCCGTCTTACTAGATGTGGTAACAAAGAACTGTTTAATCAGAGTTAGCAATCAACATTAGACCAGGGAACATCAAGGTAACTTTGACCAGTACCTTCTAAATGTCAAACATCGTTAAGTAAAAGTTTACTTTCCAGGTCACTGGTCTTCTATGCTGCATATCAATGTTCACTATCATACTCTGGTACTTTCTCCCAAGACTTGCTCACGTGGTCCCTTAAACAAGGATGTTTATAACTGGATTGTTTTCAGTACCTGTGATAATAAGTGCCACAGTCTTGGTCTGCCCTGTGAACTCAGGGGACTGCACTGGTATAACAAGGTGCTGCAACTCTTCCTTTATCCACTGCTATGAATGACATCAGGGTGAGACCTTCAGGAGACACTTAAGTTGTTGTACAGCCTTGACTACAGCAGTTTCCCCGGAGGGTGTATATAAATCACAGAATACCAGGTTGGAAGGGACCTCGAGGATCTTCCTTGGCAAAAGCCTCTTTTCAAAATTTTTGTCTGTTATGTCATTTCAGACCAATCACACAGCAAAAAATGCACCTCAATAAATAGAACCCCCAAACTCACCAGGACTACCGGGCACCTCAGTCCTCATCCAAGAACTTCTACAGTTTCTTCTCATTTGGTCAAATTCTTATACCAAAAGACCCCAAACATGACAGTGTGGCTGCTATAAATACCTACTTTTTAAAGGAGAAAACACCTCAACACAGCCTTAAGCTTCTTTAAAAAGTTTGCTGTCCTTTTGTTGTTAGGGAAAGGTGTTGAAAAATGCACTGCCAAGTATGTCAGACTGAAAATATACCAGGGGAGCAGAAAAGAACACAACTGACTGAAGACAAACTCCGCCATGTCCAAGTTAATAAGAACAGAGAAGACAAGACAAGTAGGACTGAACAGAAAAGCAATATATCACAGCTCCATTTCATTTGTAGGTTTAACACTGTGCTCAAAACCCGTGCAGAATACAGTACAAAATAAAAAGCAGAACACCACTTTGTTGAGGTAGCAGAAAAAGCAAGCTGGTTTGTGTCAGTGTTAGCTGACTGAAGAAGTTGCCTGATTTGTACTTTTCAAAGTAAAAAGGAATCAAAATAATGTATCAGTAATGACACCAGGTCACAAAAATTCTGCAATGGTTAAATAACAAAATGTAGAATGCTTTCCATATTTCAAAAGCATGACAACAGTCAGCATTCAAAGACAGATGATGAGGCACACACACTAAGAAGGAAGACTGAAGGTAGTTAAACAGATCCTTGCCATTGGCAAGTGACACAAAAGCCTTTGTACTGTTTGTTTTCCTCTGTTGTTTCCCTAAGCCTTACTGGTCTTTTGAGGTCAAATGGTAAAAAAAAGAATATGAAGTTAAATAGAACACACAAAATTCCATCCTCAAAAGATACAGAATTCTTTTTCTGCAAACCATTTTGGTCTGCTTCCAGCTTCTACTGCTGCAGATTCAACTTTTCATTGCTAAAACCTGCTGAAAATAACTAACCCTGCATCAAGATAGCTTAGTGAAGCCTTGCTAGAATTAAATCTTTTCAATATAGATAAACACAGTATCTCAAACACCAACAATAGTGGAGATGATTCTGCCCACACCTTTCAAACTCTGTTTCCCCATCTGCTCACCACTGGTAATTAAACCTCACTGCATTCAACTTCTAGCCATGCCTGCCTGACCACCTTTTCCCACATCTGCATGTGTCTCTACTCTCATAAAATAAGTGCACTAAGTTGTTCAGTCAATAGCTGTTCTTAAAAGCCTTCTCCAGCTTATGTGCTAGGAATATTTGGTGTCCTAAGATTAACACAAATAAGCTTTACAGGGCTACCTACTGAGCAAGAGCAAACAAGTACATAATGCCACTTTACCTCTGCTATTCCGAGCTTTTCCATTAAGCAACCTGTGGCTGTTGCAACTTTCATAAAAATAGATCCCCACAAAAAAATAAAGAGCTAACTTAGACTGGACAGGTAACTGATAGTACCATCTTTACAGCAGGAGGAGAGAAAAACTGAATACAAGATAAAAAAGAAGGAAAAGTGTCTAAGACAAACTAGATGTCAGTCAACAGCTTAAGGAATGCCTTGGTTGTTGCAGAGATTGTGCAGAGAAAACACAAAGCAGATTGCTAGACCAGCAGGAGGTGGGAGTATACTGCACTATGAAATTCCTCTTCATTCCTCTCTGTAGTCCAGCTTTCATGAGTTTCAGAGTGAACCTTTCCCTTCAGTGGTCTGCATGCCCCAAGCTGACACCAAGACATCACCTCTATCCTACTTCCCTACCTATGTATTTTTCAGAAGCATAACATGGAATTGCGAGGAAATAAAAACTTTTTCTCCCTTGGAGAACACCACAAGCTGTAATTCAGTGAACTCCCACTCTAATCCCTGAATTTCCTATCAATCCAAGGCTTCTTTCTCACCTCTTGCTTTATCTGTTATTTTTAATTAAATTTTTTACAGAGATCTTTTCTTTGGCTTTTGAATAGAAGATCAAAATCAAGTTCAGTCTCTGAAAATAAGACATGTAAGTAGTACACCCAAGGCTTTTTTCCTATTTACAGCAGTCTTTAAAATTAGTACTATGCTGCACTAACTATTTTCAGTATGGATTCAGAATTAAATGAAGTGGAAGCTCTCTAGTCTTGAGAGTAATTAAAATTGATGTTTCAAGAAAGGGTAAACAAGACAGCTGAGACATACACTGTTAGATTAGTTTTTCATACAAACTACCTTTGTTTCCATTTCTAACACTCCACAACCAAATTCATGATATTCACCTGAGCTGCATTTTTTGTCTGCCTCCCACATGGATAAAAAGCTAATGGTAGATTAAATATTTGCAAGGCTGCACACTAGGTTACAGACCTAACACTTGGAGGGTTTCACTACCACCACTATTAGCATCCAGTGAAGTGGAAATTACCGGATTATCATTAATTCTAATATCAGACTCCAGATCTACAGATGCAAAATGCTAATGCAAGAAGTTTGCACGTCACCAAGCACATATATATTTCACCATCAGTACTGTATGATTACAGATAAATCCAGTGTACTAGAATGTTCTAGAAAGAGTCTCTTCACTCTAGAGGAATTTTCACAACCATGGTACAACCAAGTCTCTGTTTTCACATTTGAACTTCTGTTATGAACAACCACTTCTAGATTTTTCTCTCCATGTTTTTTTATTACTTCTACTTACCCTTTCTGTCACTGAGAATTGATGAGTTTCTGCTGAAATTTTATACGTATGGAGTTTGGTTGGCACAACTGTGATAAAATACTGGAACATCTGGTTGTCTAGAAGAAAAAACATCTCACTTGAATCAAGTACAGAGTCAAAGACCATCTGAAACATTCACAAATAAATCAAAGAAATAATATTAAAACAGTTAATCAGCTAAGCCATTTACACTAGGGACATTCTTCCATGAGTCCCAGCACTGCCAAGACTACTTCAGCACCATCTGCATGAACAAAGTTAGTTTCCATGGAAAAGGCATATGTCCCACTTGTACTCAGAGAAATTTACATTTTACCCATGTAATGAAAAGGCTCATTAAAGTCAGGCCACTCAAAGCTTCAAATGAAACACACAGGTAGTGTTTTCTAGGGCACTAGAGCAAGTTTCACACTGTCATATTTTTCATGATATATACACATCTCACAGTGGTCTCAGTAGATTGAATTGTATATAAAATGCTGGAAGCCCTTCTAAACTGGTTATGGTTCTTCTCTTGATCAGACTTTTGGAGAATTCTTCTTGAGCAATCAGCATTATCGTGCATTTATGATTGCTCTGTGCAATTCCCTAGAGAACAAACACCAACAGACTGCAGCAACTTGTTTTAACTACACTAAACCATTCTGGTTGTACCAGCCAAGGGACTGGCTCTGAGACAACAGCAGCTGTAGAAGGTTCTGGGGATCACTCTCACAGGTAACATCAGCGACAGGATGAGGCAGGTTATTACTCTCCTTTATTCATACAGGAGGAAACAAAGTGATACACCAATCCATCCTGTAGTAGCCTCACAAAACACACTGTGGGAGACACAACCCAAATACAGGAATAGAATCCAAGACCCAAGACTCCTGGTGCTATTTTTTTAAATCAAATCAGACTTATTTTTCCCCATTATGACAACAATCAGATCTATGATTCTCCACTGTAACATACTCCTGCAAAATGCTTTGCAGTGTGTTCAGACATACTGTAACTTCAACACAATGCAAACCTGGAAAAAACTGCAAATCACCTTCAGGGAAACAGCAGAGCACAGTGATGCAGACATTGAAAAGAAATGCCCATTTAAATGCCATGCAGATAAATTAACAGGGCATTGCTCACTACCAAATTTAGCCTGACATGCTGCTTATAAATCACAACATTCATGAAAAAATGATAATATTTTAAATGTAACTATTGGGAAACTATAGAAAACAATATGCTTTTTTTAAACACACAACACTTACGATCGGATGCAATTTTTTCTGTTCCATCCAAAGGATTAATAATTCCTGGAATAAGCTCTCCAAATGACAAATGATCTATTCTATGGGAGAAGTTATAGGCTGAAAGATAATACAGAGGAATGAAACATTTTTAAACTATGAGATTCTGTACTTAGAGAAAAAAATTCACCCATTTCTCACACTGACATATTCTAACTAATGCATTTACCAAACATGTCATTGGATTTGTGCCTGTGACTACATCAATATATCTACACACACTTCAAAGAAAACTCAAATCCAAAATATATAACAAAAAAGTTAAATTTCTCTAGAAAAGAGCTCTAAATTAAATTACTACTCTATTTTAAACAATGCCAGAGCTGAACAGTTATAATTTGATGACAGAGAATTTCTAGTTGGCCAAATACTTAAATTATTCTATAATTCAGGTTCTTGTATGCAATGGCATATAAAAAGACTAAAATTTCATAAATCAAATTTACAGAGAAGTATAAGGCAGCTTCCAAGATACTACACTGCCTGATTTTACAAAGGTATTTAAGATCTATAATACAGTTGTGTTAACATAAATTCATGGGCAGACATCTAGAGGTTTAAGCAACCTTTACTGGTTTAACCAAGTTAATTTTTCACAGTGAGTCACCTTTCTCTCACATTAAGTAAGGCAGCAACACAACTTTAGCATCTAGACTCATAATCCAAGAATTAGGTTTCTAGGGACAAAACTCAGAAATTTTTAACCTTATAAAAAGATTTTCCAGGAAATAGGTACTTTGGACTGAAATACAGGAATTTTACATGTCATTTGTGTTACAGCAGAGTACATCTGAGATTCCTGTGTTATCATTACTGTAGAAGCAATCTCAAGATAGTCCTAATAGTGTTACATGTATAAAAGAAAGTCGCTACTGAGTCAGATCATTGAAGAGAATATTCTTCACTGTTTTTTACAATGCAATTGCACAGCTAGAACATCTTTACAACAGCAACTTCACATGAATTAGGAGACAGCAGTCTGACTGAAATGATACATGTTCATATGGAGATGACAGAAGGAACTTACACTCATGGCTTACAAGGGCTGCCAAGTGTGCATGGCCTCGAGGGTGTGGTATTGCCCTAAAGAAAGCAAGAAATGTTTTATGAATCCACACAGGACAGTGTAGAAAAATTACCTTTCCTCCTCTATTTCAATAAATACTTTATCTCTATATATACAAAATATGTATATATGCACATATGTATAACATAACTTATATATGCTTAAATATATGTAATATATATATGTGTTTTAGAAATTGGTATCTATAAAAATGGAGTATATCTATATAAAAACCAAATGCGACAGTTTTATTACTGCCAAGTACAGACAGCCTGAACAGTAAGTTACAGAAACCCTGGACTCACAAAAACCCTCTTACAAAAAAATTACTGTCTTTCACTTTTAGAAATATCAAAAACACATCAGTTGTGCTATTAGAAGAATCACCACCAAGTTCTACTCCACAAAAAACTGCAGAACTGTTCGAGCGACTAACAAAAATTTGACCACATTTGTTCCATGACTAAGCAAGTTAACTGCACTCTTGCATCTGCTCTGTGACAAAGCAAGTTTCAAGAGTTTCCATCCTGTAAGACATGGAATTCATAAAAAGTACATTACATGCAACAATGCACCGCACTGCGTTGTTTCAGTCAATTATGAAGAAATTTAATTGTGCAAGAAAAGGTATTACATGGAAAAGAATATCAAGCATGAGTACAGAAAGGCTAATAAAAACCAGTCACTAATTCTGAAATATAAAAGGACAAACAAATAAATACATACATGCACTATACAGAATGTAGAAGTCAAAGGGGTTTTTATTTTCAGGAATTGAACAGAACATACTTGCCCACAGTTATGTGAAAGTTCCCTGCCACTTTATTGACATAGAGATGACCATGAATTCTGCATGCATCTGGAGACTGCAATGAATTATCTTCCCTGTTTAAGTAAAAACAACATTGAGAGTACTTGAGAATATTCACTGTCTAGCAGAAATAACAGCAGTACAGTTAGATTTCCTTTTCCTAGCAAAAGATACAGCATTATCATCTACCTCTCCTTACTGTATTCTTCTGGAATTAGAGCAGAGATGTGGAAGGGGGGAAAACTAGTAAAGGTCAGTTTGACAAAACCAATAAGCTTTCATCCCTACTTGTATTCACAGATCTGGCCTACAATGCTGGTTTACAATACCTGAACAAGTGAGCAGAAAACATAAGTAAGTATATCTTGTTGCCCTGGGGCTTTTTATTTTCCCACTTCGACCAAAAATGGCTCATTGGGAAAGTTTTAATGCTACAGTGAACAGAACCAAATACATTCTGGTCACATTAACAACACTGCAGCAAGAAGAGCTTTCAACAGTTATTTTTTAGGAAACCTTCCTCTCCCCACTCTTGTTAGGGAGTCCACAACTCAGAACATATTTACAAATCTGCTCCTTAAAGGGAGATGAAAAAAGAACTTTTTTTTTTTAATACATCTCCAGCATAAGTACCACTTTAAATATTGCACTAACAAGTAACATAGAAGCAAAGAAGGATTTAATTAATCTGAAGACATCAAGTAAATGAAAAAAAAAAAAGATTTTTTGAGCTGTCTTTAGGCACACCTCAGGAAGAAAGAATGTATTTGGTCCTCATACAGGCAGATTACAACATGAGAAGTGTGTAAGGCAGTTTTGGTGTTTGTTTCGTCTTACTCAGTTTTTTGTTTTAGTGGAGCTTGGAGGGTTTTTTGTGCTGGTTGTTTGCTTGTTTGTTTATAAGGGGACAGAATTTCAGCTTTCATTTAGAAAGCATTTTCCCTCAGGGAAAAAATAATTTAAAAAATCATATAGCATTTAGATTCAGGCAGACCAAGCATTCCATGCATTAGTCTCTCAGCATTTGTGGATAGCTGGAATAAAGTGAAAATAGCAAGGCTTCTCTACACAACCTCAACTGTGCTACCTTAGACACAGAATTTACTAACAAAACACGTTTGTACTCAAAGGTTGATTCCTTTAAAACTATGAAGCTTTAAGTCACAGCAATGTTTTTAAAAGTTGCTGAACAGAAAGACACTTAAAAAAAAAGACTCATTTAGCATTGCTCTGGCACTACTAGTTCCCATTAAGAAGGAAGTATCAGACAAAACGGAATAAAAAAAGTGTGTGCATATATTTCTTTGTGTGTCTGTATCAGGCATACAGATGTATGTATAAGTATACACACAAAACCTGGAAACTTTCTCCAAACTGGAAACCTCAGACTGGAAACAACAGCTCTCAAGCTGTATCAAGCAAGTATCAAGCATACTATTTTAAAATGCATTCAAAAGCAGTGAAATCTTCTTTTCCTACAACCTTGTCTTCTGGGGGTAAGGGGGGATCATAACCACAACAAAATGTGAAGTCTAATTAATGAGGGGGGGAAGGTGGAATAATGACCCAAAATCCCAGTTTTTCTTACCGTGGTGGCAGTGCTGTAGAAGCACTTTTAAATGCACTTTTGAATATCACATCTTGAAGAGAATGTTCTTCCTGCAGTCTACTCTGAATTAATTGCAGCATCCTAAAGATCAGAGACAAGAGTGAAAGCATGCAACAATAAAACAAAATCTGGCTTCACAATCAATTATTAGCTTCAGCTGCAGGTTGCAAATCAAGAAGTTAGCAAAGCTGATGTAAGTATTAAAGCATTACTTTATTAAAAGTACTAATGCATAACTTTTGCATTACTTTATTAGAAGTATTAAAGCATAATTTTGAGAATGATGTTTTATACAGAACTTAAAGCTCATGTCTTCACAGCAGTGTGTTACCAAAATACCAAAACTAGCCAGACTCCCAAATAAGTTTCAGTTCTATTACAAAATTATCAGTGTATAGGGCATACACAACACCAAGCTATCACAGTTTAAATGATGAACAGTGAGTCAATTCAGTTATATGAATGACTCAAATTCTTTTGTTTTTCCAAGAACATGCCAATTTGTTACTACAGCTCAGCTTGGACATTCAGGTATGTTTTATGCATTTGATACCATAATTATAACTTGTGCTACCAAGCACTCATTTAGAAACATAAGCTGAGTGAGTCCATACATCTTGGCTTGCAAATGCATGACCCAATTCCACAGATGAGTCCAAAGCCAATTTTCTTCCATACAGAGGTATCAAATAATGAGAAAAGCAAAGTAAGTATTATCTTTTCACAGGTTTGTGCTCCTAAATTACAAACAAGAGTGGTTAGACCCAAGACATAGTTGTGCCATGTGACTCTGGTGTACCTCAGGATCACTTCCAGTACAAATAATACAAGCCATAAGCATGCATCTCAGTGGTTTACCTTTGCAATTCTTTTTGTTGCGGGGTGAGATCAAATACTACCTGAAACAAAAATAACACCTCTAATAAAACACAGAGAAAACTTCCTTCCAGGAAACCCAGAAGAAAATTGGGGTGTGGGAAGGGGTGGGGAGTTATAATCAACTTCACACTTAGTACTTCTAAGGGAAGTTTATGAAAGGACTTTGCACTTTAAGTAATACATTTAGTGGTTAAGTATAAAAAATTCTGTCCCTTTCAAGAGTTATTCACTTGCTTGCATTTATTTATAACTACAGTGTCTTTTCCTAAAGCTTTCCTAACTCGAGTCAGCAGTCACCTTCTCACCTTTGACTAACAGGGACTAGAAGCAGTGAGCAGCAATTTAACTCTAAGTGATAAAACTGATTTGCATGGCTTTGATGCAAACAGCAGTAAAACAAGCAGAGGAGCAATCCTTGAAAGACAAGGGTCCAGGTGCAGATTGTTTATTTCTAGGGTCATCCCACATAAAGCACTAAAGACAAGCTACCAGACCTGCTATACTTCAGCAGCACAGGAGTATCACCAGTAACCTCTGTGCACAGACTTCAAATCTAAGTATTGGTTAACACTAATGTACTCCAGGCAGCAAATTCAATTGCAATTAAAGCTCAAACATACCCAGAAGCTATGGCCAAAAGAGATCAACTGCAACCTCTTTCTAAGAGGTTGGAGAAAAACACCACATGCAAGCAAACCAGCCCAGTAGTGCTTCACACCAGGAGCAATTTAACTTTCAAACAAAAAAAGGTAAGAATCAACTTACTGGCTCATAGATTAGCCCATCTGCAGAGGCAACCATTGTTTCTGCTAAATCCAGAACATCAGCCCCCACATCTATTTGAAACAGAGAGAAATATTAAGTCACACAGATGATCAGAGACCAAAAAAAAAAACCCCTTCTAAGTTGAAAGAAAGCTTCCCAGTACAGTGGTAAACTTCAGTATGTCATTGTTTCTTCAGCCTATCTAACCTTCAATTTGAACTGATGCACAGTGACCAAAAGCTCTTCAGATTTGCAGTATTTTCTCACTGAAGTAACACCTACAGTGATGTTGTACAAACCACACAGACAAGCTTTCCAGGATCTGCTATGCATAAATATTTTCTCCTGCTTTACCAAGTAGTGAATAGAAAGCAAGACTAGTCAAAAAAGAGGAAAAAGTTTTATTTCTAAAAAAAAATAAAAATAAACCAATGTACCATACAATTACTGCAAGGTTTAACCTAGCCAAAAAAAGTGAGTCCCAAAAATTTGCTTGCATTCCTGGTAGAAGTAGTATTCTCTCTCTTTCTCAGTCCAGGACAAGCAAGACCACTGCATAGAAATAATGGTTCATTTGCTAAATGATGTCAAAATAATAGTAAGCATTGCCTTTAAATAGGAAGGCATCCCTCATATGTTCATGAGGAGGATGAAATTACTTGATGGTTTCAGTATTGTTAAACACTAGACCAGGTTAATATATCCCAAGTTCAGAAATAAATAAAAGTTGTTATAAATTCCTGCTGCTGAGTTGTGTCTCACAATGAGCTTTTAGAATATTCCAGCAAAAGAGAGTGGAACAGCAGACCCTTTTCTTGCTGACAGACAAAGCAAAGTTCTGTGAGATGCGAATGAGATGGCACAGATACTTTTCTTCACATCTCTTACCAATTTTTTCAGTGAGTCATAAGCCATCAAGATCACTGCATGCCATCAAGATCAGAAAAAAAAAATCACACTGGTAGAATATTCTGAACAATCTCCAACTATATTGCAAGCAAATGCATACTCTGAAGAGGCCTTAAAATGTTTCAAAACTTTTACTGATGGAATACTTACACTGACACCTCATGGCAACTGTAATATCAATATTGATTCTTAATTTACTGGAAAAAAAAAGGCAAAAAGCTATTAAGTCACATTGAGTACAAGCATCAAGAGACATACTGCTAAAAATATCAGAGTACTTGCAGAAACATAGTCAAATAATAAAATTTACACCAACAAATATAAATTTAATCTGTTCAACATTGAAGTGAAGCTAGATGGACTTTTGGAGCACATTAAACCACTCATAACTTAAGGGATAACCTCCATCTCACCAAAAGTCTGATGTGTGACATTCCCATATATTCTGGGCATTTCCTATTGGTTTTCATGTTAGTTTAACAAAAGCAATTTAAATTATAATGAATAAACCCCCTCACTACAGTCACATGGCTCTATTACCTCCGGAGCTGCTTCTGGAACTTAGCTGACCACAAGCAGATCACGTAAGCAAGGGATTCCACACTGGCTCAACTTGGGATCAGAAAGGGTCAGCAGAGAGGAGAAAAGCAGTAACAGTGATACCAGTCTCCATTGGTTTTAACTGTCAAGAACCACAGGCTGAGTGATTAGCCCACAATCAAACCAGGAAATCTGTAGTAGGCCGTCTCCCAAATCCCATAATAGTCTCTTAACTGACAGACTACCCTTCCCATGTGATAGCTTCGCTGGGGATATAACCTACTTTAGCAAAGGCCTAACTGAAATTCCCATCTGTCTGAATGGATTTACTTGAGCTTTTGATGCAGCTCCTTTAAATTTTTCATATCTTTTTCACTACCAGGACCCTTCGTTATTTCTGATGTACAAGACATCCAATTAATATATCTATCTTTAGCTTGTTACCACAGCAACTAGTAAAACAGCTTTTAAAGTTATTTCAGTCCCAGACACGTGACATTTAAAGGTGCTCAGGGCACAAAATCTGCATTTATTTCACAGGGACTCATGGGTGTCTGACCATCTCTGGAAGAAAGGCAAACACAGCCCAGACAAGCACATGAAACCATCAGTAAATGTATCTTCATGGGGGCTGTAACTGGAGACAAGATCAGTAGCAACTTCTAGATAAGACAGTCAAAGTTCTGAGTGCTTCAGGTTCACCTCCAGCACACAAAATATAATGGCAACATACAAACTATATGAACTAGAGTAAGAATCATGCCAATGTGGTGAGTTTACCCAGCTGATGTGGAGTTAAGTATTACAGTGTTCTCTGAACTGTTAGCAAATAATTCCTCAGGCAACTCCTTCACCAACAAACCTACACTACTTTGATTTCCTCATTGCAGAAATCTCAATTTATCTTCCTCATAGATTTCAGAAAAGAAAAAACCCAAATCAATCAACAGAAGAAAAATCAAGTCCCTTTAGTATTTAATTTTTAATTTCAATCATAAATTTCGTGCAAGTTACATGACCCTTTTAAATTTATTCTTCCCTGAAACATAGACAAGTTAAGTTTTAAAAGGAATTATAACAAAGTTACCTAGTAAAATCCTTGTCTACTTCATATTCATATTTCATCCATGTGTCCCGGTACACCATGAATTCCATCACAGTCAGGAAAGCTATTGTTGTAAATGCTATCAGAGAAACTGGTCAGAGGGGAAAAAAAGGTAGAATTTTAGATTGTGAGAAATATTATTCAGAAACAGGCAGAACAAAATTCTGACATCCCAGGAATTGAACATGCTGGCATCTTTGATGTACAAATCCAGAAACTGCTCTTAGAAAGTTGTTTTCGTATTTACTGTATTTGTTTTTACACAGGAGTGGAAAAGAACAAGTCACACCTTTGCATCAAGAAAGTACTTTTTAAGTACAGTCAAATTCTAGAATGATGAGGAGGTTGTGAAACTCCTAATATGGAACATTTAGGAACAGGCTATATCCTCCTCCACATATAAGAAGCCCACAAATCACTGTCAGGAATGGTCTAGGCAAACTCAATCCTAAACTCAAGCATGCAAGAGGAAGGTAGAGCACCTTGAAATTCCTTCAAGTCTCCCCTTGTCCACAACTTAAGTTTTTATAACAGTTTTTTTCATATCAAGTTTGAGAGTCAAGAAGCTAGCAGATAAGAGAAATAATATGCATTATATTACTTATGTATGGTTGCACAGTCAGGATTCCCACCCCAATATTTTGAACTATTCTCTCTCTGGTGATCAGCAACACATAGCTATCCAATTGTACCAACTGCTAAATAAGTGAAGAACTGACTTGAAATTGTTTTTAGGATGAAAACTAATTGGTTTATTTTAGTGCTATATGTGCCTCACTTATTTCCAAAGCAGCCTATTCATCACACTTGCAAAGTTGTACACAGCAAAGGGAAGATCTTCCTTCCTGCTGCACATAGTCAGAAACACAGTAACAGATACCCAGAAGCACCTGCTATGCCCCTTTTATTAAATCATGGCTTTTGTTAAGTTGAAAAAACTTCAGTTATGGAGCATAGTAGCGATTTGTAGAGCTTACTGACACTGATTACATTTTTCATTTGCATTCTGTGGAGCATTTCTATGGAGTCTGCAAAAAACAAGTCCATTGTTGATAGGCTTCAACTCACTACACGCTGGTCCACAGGCCAGAGGTGGGAGCATGGGAATAAAGGCACTGTCCTTCAGGATCAGGAAAGAAATCATTGACTGTTGCATTGATTAGCACCATTTCCAGTTCTAGCTTTCAGCTGACACGTGTAACAATCACATACATGAAAACCTTCACGTCAATGTGAACTGTGAAAGCAGATGAACGAATCATTTAATTATTCTGGCTATCAACATCCTTTTGGAGCCCCGTAGGACAGACTCACCCCAGCCAGGCAACAGGAAAGCTGGAACTATACTGACTACTCAGAGCCACACAGGAACAATTAGAGCCATTGCTGCTTTCTGGGTAATTCTGCGTGAAGGTATCTGTGGATCTGAACGGGCAAATAAAGTCCTGTAGAATTTCCAAAGACAGATCCTCTTGTCTCAAGGGTCTCCCAGCTCGAGAGCTGGAGTCTCAGCCTCTTTGAGAGACTGGTACTTCTTTTGTAATAGGTTTGAAGGCACTGAAATTCTGAGAAGAGTCCTGGCATGTTTTGGATCCCTATCACACTAGAAAGTAAGCCTGGCATTTCAATCCTGAATGAAACAGGAATACTATTTCAGATTTCATAATGGCACAGAATAAGATAATCCTATATTGTCATTTATAAGGTTACTGGGATAAAACCAAAGAATGCTGAAGTAATTTCTGGTGTTGAGAAATCCTTAAGGCACCATTCACCAAAGTGAAGTTCTCATGAAGGTGCTATACTACAAAAAAAGGACTTTTTTAAGCGTTTATTGTTTTTCTGCAAATTACAACATAGAAACAACTTTCTGAGGAACTGAGACATTAACAAAGAGTTATTTAATCGCTTCTTAGGGATTATTTTATATGCAATAATCCTTTAATCATTAACAGTGCAATTCAGGAAATGTAGCAAAGTAATACAGATCCTTGTGATATTTACTTCTACACTGCAAGTGGTGTAACAACTTCAAAAGCTTTGAACTTTTTACTCAACTGAGTTTCAGACATAATCACACAAGAGAAAGATTTGTGTCCTCCATTTCAGACTAAGTGCTAGCAGTTTCCTGTCTAACTGCAAATAATTCCAATAGTCCAATAGTCCTTATTTCCAGATAAGGCTACCTCTAACTCAGCTCAGCTTAAAAGCACAATTTTATGAGCAGATACATAAAGAAAATGTAGTTTTTACAGCTACAGCTTTTTCAGAGAAGCTCGAGTGACTAATAAGAACAGTACAAGCACATGTCCTGAAGTAAAGTGTTTAGTTCTTCAAAGGGCTTTCTTTATTCTTAAAATCAACTACACCTTTAAGAAAAAAGTTTTAGAAAGCTGCTCTTCATCCTGATGTTCAACTTATCTGCCTCTGGAGAATGTTCTTCCTCTTTTACAAAAGCACAGTGTTGAATCCAACCATCATTTCAGTTCACGCTCAGTCTCACTCAGAAAGGTGACACCAAGAAAAGGGCTTAGTGAGACAACAAATGAGAACATTTTATGACAGCCTTGGCACAGTGCACTTCCAGCTGTAAGGGGGTAGAAGTTTTTACAGTGAACCTTCACATTGGACTGACTCTCACCAGCTTTATACAAAAATCTCCCTGCAGATGAGTGATGGATCCATCTGTCTGAATAAGACATTACGTATTTACTTGAAGGGGATGAGCTCAGACAGTCCAACAAAGAAATCAAAGACCAATTTTGGCTAGTTTCAAGTGAACACAGATGCTTGTCTTCCTCCTGTTGAAGCTGCTGTCAATGTCAGCATCTCAACAAGGCCTACCTGTGCCTCCACTCGCTGAAGTCTCCACATAGCTCTCAGGAACCTTTGGAAAGGCATCCAATTCTTTCATCAAATTCAAGGTCTTCTTGCGATTCAGTCGCCTCATCTTCAGCACACTCCTCCACCTCCTCCTTCATATATTCCCTCTGATTTGAGAATAAATTGTTGTGATTAAAAGACACAAGCAATACTGCTCAAACTGACTGGCTATAATTATAAAGTGATAATAAGGCAATTAAAACCTCATAAATATGTTTTCAAGAAACACATACTAGACAACTGGATGGTCACTCTTGCTTCAAGAAAATTGTTAAAGTTGGCCCAAACACTGCTGCTCACATTCCAGCCACATCCAGCACATTCACCATTTAATTACTATGATTAATTTCTTTCTCCATGAAGTTCTGATTGGTAACGAATATACTGAATTTTAAATTGATTAAAAAAAAAAAAAATAAAAAAACCCTCCACTAACTCAGTCCTGAAGTAAGCTTGCTAAACAGACCTGACAATGCATGGAGCTCACTGATTTAGCAGGAGACATCTAATAGGCTGCATAAACTTGGGAGGATGTCAGCCTGCTCTGGGCCCCTATATTCAGCCAATGCAGGCACAAATTATATCCTAAAGGAAAAAAAAAAGAAGTGTATTTTGCATTTTTACAGCTGTAGAATATTATTATTATCATAAAATGAGCAATTTTTTTCTCTACAAAAGTACCTCCCAAATCAAGTTATGTATCAAATCCTAATGCCATCTTTCATAATCATTTCTGTCCATGACATGATCTCCACTCTCTTTGGAGTCATGTTAAGCAGCAGGATGCCAAGAGAAGCAGCCTGCCCAGGAAATAGTGTCCTAAACTGTTTCCAAATCATGCAAATATGCTCACAACCTGGTCCTGCCAATACGCTGCATGTTTTAACAAGTTGACACTGTTGTTTTTCTTCTGAGAAACTGCTGCACTTCACCCAGAATTTCTGAAGCTACAAAAACCATCATGCAAAGCTTTATTGGAAATGGAAGTTCATACATGAAGAACGATCATCTATGCCTGCAACTTTCTCACTATACAAACTGACTTCAGACAGAGACTCTGCACTTGGTCAGGCTACAGAAATCAATAAAATGGTACTCTGTGTGTGCTGCAGAAGATTCAAAGAAACACAGTTTCTGGAGTGGGCAGAGAAGATAGGTGCTGGAACAGGCTTTTGGTTATACAGCATAAAAAGACCCCAAAACATCAGGGAAGCAGGGTTCTGTCCTTACTACACCCCATAATTGTGTTTTAAAGAATTATCTCAACTCACTCAGATTACCTTAAGGAAAAGCTGGGAAACTTCGGAGCACAGACATGGCAAAGCAGCTGCTTGAACACAAGTGGAACCATAACATTCCTTAGCACAGAGGAAACACGGGCCAGGGTTGCCTGCTATCCTACACAGACAGGCACTGAAGCCAATTTAGCACCATTTCATTTTCCCCATATCTGCTCTGCTATCACATGTGTGAACATGTGATTGCCCACCGTAAAGAGGCACAAGCTAAATACAGGAAATTTGTGAGCACTTTACTAGGAAACTTTCTAAATCATCTTTCATCAGCAAGTACATGGATTTTTGTAATCCAGCTAGAAATATTCAATCTGTTCACAGGTTTCTTTAATCCCATACAACATACAGACTCGCTTTCCGTTACAAACCCAGACGGACACCTGATCCCTTCCCTCTGCCCATCTCTACACAAACACCGCAGAAACACCAAGTACAAAATTTAGAATGCTGTGAAAGTAAGACATTATGAACCCAAGAAGCAACTGCGTTTAAAAAAGCATTGTTGTTATTATTATTATTAGCTAAAAAAAAAAAGGACAAAGCACAGCACAAATGCCACTCGAGACCAGAGCGCCCACTCGAAGCACCCTGAACCCCAACCTGCGAGAGGGGTTCGGACAGTTCTCCCTTACTCGGACACCTCCGTAGTGAAGCCGCTACCGGGCAGTCCGAATACCCGCTCCCACGGGCGCGGAGCGGCCCCACGCCTGAACCCCCTCCCGGGGGCTCGGCCCCGGCTGCCCATGCCGAGGGAGGGCCCGGCCGCCAGCCCAGAGCCCACACGCCCGTGCGGGCCACAGGAGCTCGGGGCCGCCGCCAGGCACCAGGAGCCGCGGGATGGGACGGGACAGGCCGCGCCCCCGCCCTCCCCTACCTCTCGGTTCTGCCGCCGCTGCCCAGCGCCGCGGGCGAGGCCGCACGGGGCGGACGAGGAGCCTCAGGGCGCTGCTCGGCGGGCGCCGCGCTGGGCATGGCACCGCCGGCGGGGCGGGCTCGCTCCGCCGCCGACACCC
>NW_020884881.1:8657479-8783264 GCF_003945725.1 Corapipo altera
CGGGGCGCCCCGCCCGCCCCTGCGCGC
Source organism: Corapipo altera (assembly GCF_003945725.1). Lineage (NCBI taxonomy): Eukaryota > Metazoa > Chordata > Aves > Passeriformes > Pipridae > Corapipo > Corapipo altera. Next base: position 8,657,507 of record NW_020884881.1, read on the forward strand.
ATGCGCCGAGCGCCGCGGGCATGCGCCGCCCCGGCGCGGTGGGACGAGAGACCTGGCGAGCGGGAAGGGAGAAGGGGAAAGGCGCGCCTATGGAAACAGCGGGTGTAGTTCCCAGCCCGTGCGCTTCGCATGGAGCGGCGGCTGCCCCGGCCGCAGAGCGGAGCACTCCGGAGCCGCAAAGAGATCGCATCCCGCGGGAAATACGGCCTCGCTCCGGAGACTTTGGGAAGCTGCGAGGCACTGAGTGATCGTTTAAAGCGATGTGCAAGTGCCTTCCGAAGCTAACTGAAAAAAGCACGATAACGTGGCCTGCGGGGATAATACTGTTTCGAGCACTATGGATATAGAAGCAGGCAGTGTTTGAAGAGAGGCGGTATCTTGGGTTAACTGCAAAGGGAAAGGATTTAGGACAGTGGGCTGTAATACTGGGGAAGGGAAGATTTTAAGCTCACAAGCCAGTCTTCAGACCTGAAGTGAAAAAAAGTAAGAGGGCTCACGTATGCCCAAATTCCCTGTTCTGCGCTGATGGAGTTAATAAAAAGGCACTGCCTCACTACAAGCCTTACCCCTTAGTAACAACATTAGTCTGTCTCCAGATTTTTCCTTACAATTCCAGCAACTCTCATTCTCTATGCCAGAGTCCCCTGCAGTCTTTCCAACTGTGCTGCTGCCAAAACAGTGGATTATCATTATGCTACTGCCACCCTGCCCACAAGTAGCTGATCAAACATAGACATCTTCTTACAGTCAAAAAGGGAGCTCTCCAATATCTTCTGGGAAGTACTAACATTTTAGGTGACATCAAAATGATTCAACAAAAGTTGCTCCATGTAAGATTTAATGAAACGAAAAAAAAATTATACCGAACATTTTTATTCACAGATCAGAAAGAAGACTGAAAACTCCAGTATTTTTTATAATGAGGCAAGCAAATAGAACCTACCCCCCATAAACAGATAATGATGAATTCCACAGCATTAATTCAGATTTTCTCTTTTTAATGGTTTAGAGGAAAATGTAGATCCCTAAAAAAAGAGTTTCAACTAGCATGCCAAAGTACACACAATTTGAATTAAACAATTGTTCGGATATCTACAGCATTTGAGAATAAAAGAAACTTGAAAATCAGAAAGCAATAGGAACAGATTCAAAGAGTATTTTTTGCTTTTTAGGGATAGGCAGACAGTGGGTTTCAAGGAAGGAAAGATACAGCAACCTGCCAATGTTCTCACTGAATTCTGATCAGTCTGTTTCCATCATTTTAGCATCTATAATAATTGGATCAGACAGAAAGAAAAAGGTGGTGGGAGGATGATACTACAAGAGGTAAATAACCAGGCTAAAAATATGTTTCTCTGTACATTTGTTCCCTCATCTCAGAAAGAGCAGGCAGCTTTAGCTACAGCACATAAAGCTCTTACACTGACATGCCAGTGGCCCAGGCTGTAATTCAGCAGCCAGGGATTTTGCTAGCTAAGCCCTGTTTTCCCTTGACATGCTCTGAGCACTGAGTCCTGGAAGGAGAAGCTGATAGATCTGATTATTAGCTGTGCAGCAGAGATGCTCAACAGATGTTCTCACAGGCTATGAGCTAAAGCAATCCAGTCTGCTCACAGACAAACATGGGCTCGGCACTAGTGCTCAACACCACATGGAGATGGCTCTTAGAGACAATTGGCACGGGACAGCACTGCTTGCAGCTTTGCACCATTATAGTCATATTTATAACCACAGATGTCTCCATGGGATTTTATGAGGGAAAACGCAGGAAATAGTTTTCAGAATTTAAGAAAAATAGAGAATACTTATATAGTGATAACACTGTACATTACACTAACAGTATATATTTGACTGCACTGTGCTAAAGCAACATAACAGTGATTGTATCAAGTACCAGACTACTAATTCCTTTCCTTATGCCTCTGTGTGCCTGTTTTCTGCTCTCCTGATCACACTTCAGTGGTGGCAGCCTATAAGCATCTGCCAAATTACCTTCAGGAGCCTGACGAGGAGGAAGAAATCCAGCTGCCAGCAGCAAGCCACGCAGGTGAGCCCAGGGGCTTTACACACTTTGTTTCAGTATGGTATTTAATAAGATCCCAAAGCACCCTGAGACTTGAATGCAGTCATCTATGAAAAAATACAACCGCCTTCCTAAAAAAACCAGCACTTCTTAACGCTGGTGATTTATAAAGTCCCTTGATGTGTGTGAAGAGAGGAAACCACGTCTCAAATCCGTACAGCTGAGCAAACCACAAAGCAAGCAGGACAGAAAAAAAAAATCTCCCAGGAACGCTGGGCTACAAAGGACATTGATATCAAAGACAATAACAAAGAGGATGGTAGTAGACTCAGCAAGAGAAGCAAAAGTAAACACGCACAGATGCCACCCGCCTGCACTTCAACACACTTCAGCATTAGTTAAAATGATGGAAACCGTACACAAGGCACACAAAACTAAAAACCTGGATAAAGCACGTCGAGGCTTAACCCAAGCCCTCATCGTTTGCTACTGTCGCCTGCACAGGTGGTTCACGATAGCTCAAAAAGCACTTTGTTAGCGCGAAAGCGCGAGGGGAAGGCCGGGAAGAAGGAGCGGGGATCGGCCGGGAGCGCCTGGAGGGGTGAGGCGAGACAGGGATTGAGAGAGCAGCCGCTTTACCTCGTGGAGGCATCGAGGTGGCATTTAGGGAGAAAAGGAAATACAGGTGCAGACGAGCAAATATGGAGATGAGAGGTGGGAGTGGTTGGAAAGGAGGCGGAGAGGTATAAAATCAGTCCCGCGGCCGTGCGGTGAGAGGACTGGAAGGGGTGGAGGTGGGTGGCTGTGAGGGAGAGCAGCCCGGCACCATGGAGCGGGATGGGGCGGGAGCGCCCTCGGCCAATGAGGGGGAACCACGCTCCAGGAACTGGGGAGGAGGCGGTGTCAAGGGCGGTGTCCAGAACGGTGTCCCCTGCCCCGGGGCCGCGCTCGGCCTGCTCGCGGTCCCGCCCGCGGAGGGGCTGGGGAATCTGTCATGCCCACGGCCGGAGCCGCTGAGCCTTGTGGCAGAGCCGGGGTAGAGTTGCCGTCCCTCCGTGAGGGCAGCGGCGGGTGCAGTGCGGTAACGCAGGCGGCCACTGCCGTGGTGTTTATTGATGGGCTTCCATTTTCCTGGTCTATACTGGGTTTCAGTAAAGACAAAGTGTTGATGAAAGGAAGCCGTGGTCTCCCTGTTCTCTCACGTCAGTTTTCCAGTTCGGCTTCACTTCTGGTCTTTTGAGAGATCCTTTTTTAAATTACCTAAGTGAAGATTTCTTGTCATGGGGTCTCAAAAAGCAGAACAATCCAGTTCACTGAAAGGAAGACGATGCTAAAAGCAACTGAGGCTATCTCAAGCAATCCTATTTACCACTAATACATCGTGTAAACAGAATGGCTTTATTCTACATAATCACCACTCTTTTAATACATAAATATTTTCGATTAAAAAATCTTTTTAAAAAGATAATTCAATCCTAATTCTTATTTTGAATATTTTTGTGACTTAGATAATGTTTAAGATGCAATTTATGCAGCTGTTTCATGAAGCTCATGGGGAGCTCACAGGGGAGCAGGGATAAGTCCTAAGCCCTCCAGTGAAGTACTGTGAAAGCTGTAGTTAAAAATGTTAGTGTAATCCCTAGGGGTTTTTTTCTTTTCCTAAAAGTTTAAATTGTTTGGTGTAGGCAGATAGTGGACTCCAAGTTGTGTCTTTCATTCAGCAGAGATGCTGTATATTGTTACTAGATTGTATGGTGTCCGTGGAGAGGAAGGGAACATCAGTCGCTGAACTGAATTCCTGTCTAGATTACAGATGTCAGGTTAGTAATAAATCCTGGTCTTTCACCACTTGGCTATTTTTAGTAATTAGATAGTGATTACAAAACAAATATTTTGATAATTGATAAAGTTACATAAAAGCACTAATCCTTTTGCATAATGCTCTTGAATTGTCTAAACATAGCAAAAGGCCAAATCAGGAAATAAAGACACACTAGTATATTTTGTGACCTTAAGTATTTCTTTGATTTTAATGTTCTGGTTTACATTCTTTGGCACACAGTTTTCCTGAAAAAACACGTAACCATTAATGAATAGGTTTCTCAAAGCTTCTCTGAAGTTGTATTCACAAATACACTATTTTTTACTCATTTGCTACAAGTTTGCTTTGTCCCGGCATAAAAGTTAGTCTTGAGAAGTATTGCTAGTCTTAAAAGCCTGGATGGTTAGGAAGTATTTGGCCTTTTGCCAGGCTACCTGATTGAGAATGGTGTTAGATGGCACAGTGGAGGGACAAGAACCATTTGCCTTGATAAAGACATTGCTATGTGTTAACTGCATAAAAGACACTAAAGTCCCTCTGAGGGTTTGGGAGAGATCTGGGTAAGTCATACATGAGCTGATACTAGGATATTCATAAATAATAAGTTTGACATAGTCTTACTAGTACTTCATCAAAATTTTTCAAGTCATTGTGACCCTTGTGGTGTTAGAATTATACTACTAGTATGCATGTAAGTTGACACTTAATCAACAGGAATCATCAGATTTCCCCAAACTTATAAACTTGTAAACTTTGTGGTGTAGGTAAATATGCACATTTGTTGTTTGGGTTCTATAAGAAATAAATCTTGTGAGTTTTCTTGAAAATTCTTCTCTTGCTGTTCTGTCAGGCCAAACAGGTTTAAAGAATTCTTGGCAAATTGCTAGAAAGGTCTTACTTTATAAGAATATTATTTTGATTTTAATAATAAAGAACATGAGCTTCTTCTGTTGGTGAGAGGTTTTATTTATTTATTTTACCATGCCTGTTGCTTTCTGTAACAATTTGAATATGCTTGGTGAGAGCTGAACCTTGCAAAAATAAGAACTGGTAATTAAGCTTTTTATTTAAGCTGATAGTCAAAGTGTAATCTGGCAACCATCAATTTAATTTCCATTAATTTTCATAACACTTCTGCAAGGCAATCTGAAGGGGTCAGGATACTCTTAGGTGAGCACCTCAAAATATCCAGTAGGTTTAATGCATCCCAGCTCTTCAAACAACCATTGTATTTCTGCACAGACCTGCCCACACAGGGAATGGAGACCCTGTAGCCACATCTGTGGAGTATCCTGTTTTCTTTCAGCCTCTGTTTCTGCATGGCAATACTTTTTTTATGAACTGCTAGCACATGACACTTCTTTGATGCCCATCTGACTGAGACCCAACTTCTGGCAACAACTTTGAACATACTCTCTATAATCCCCTGCCCAGCTCTCTCCCCATCTTCCTTGCCCAGTCTATGGCCCTATGATTACCGATGGACCTTTTCAAAACATTAAATCTTTTCTCTGCCAGGGTTCTTGAATCAGCTGCTTCTCTTCCCTCTCCCACCCTCTCAGCCTCCAACTTTAAATAGACCTGGCTTCCCCAAACTCTGGTCGTTTTCTACCCTGACTTGTGTTGCAGGCTACTTACCCTTCAAGATACAGCAGAGACTCCAAAGTGCCATCTGGCTTGATATTCACAGACACAACTCCCTTGACTCCACTCTGGCAGTTCAGGGTAATGGTCACAAACTACCTGGTGAGAAAGGGCTGGCAACGTGTGAACAAACCAATTGCTGTTGAAATGTGCTCCACACAGGTGGTCAGCAAGGGAAAGATTGCTTCCTTCCTTCTTTCCCTGAAAAGGAAGTGCCTCAATAATAGCTTTTGAAAGCAAGAGGCATTTCCTTCTCCAGCTTTGCTGTTGGCATTTTCTGTGCTTGGCTGGGTTTCTATCATACCCAGCTGCTCCTGCCTAGTGGTGACAACGCTTTCCTTCCCTGTGACAAGGGGAGATCAGGAAAGTGAATTGAGACAAATTTTTGCTGCTTTCTTCCATCTGGTGTAATTAAATACTTGAGAGAAAGCAGAGCTTATATATTCTTGATCCTGGGAAACTTATATAAATCTATCCAGCAGTCTCCAACTCACTAGCATGTAGTGTTCCAGCCATGCTACTGCTATGTTGATATCATTAGGATCATGAAAAAATGTAATCATTCCCCTAACTTATGTGTGACTTTTGTGTGATGCTTCCTGTATTTGTACAGATTCCAGATGTTACAGGATAGACGCAAATAAAAATAAACAGCTGATAGTCAGCCAGCCAGCATTCTGTCATGCTTTTAGGTAATTAAAATGTATATGTTGATAGATTTAGATACCTCCAGAAGCCTTTGTATTAAATTTCATTTGGGACTGAAAATGGAGAATCTCCAAAATGTCAGTTTAGCTGTTTACGTTGCCAAGTTAGGCAAAAGAAGGCACGTGTTCATGCTTTTGGCTGAGCTCAGATTCATCTGACTCCTGTCTGCTCTGTGCTCGCTGTCTTGTGCAACCAGGGACCTCATGGATGACCACAGGAGAGGAGCCGTGTAAGGGTGCTGTTATGGTGCGCAGCCAGACACCACACATCACAGGTATTGGTGACTTCAGATGGAAAACTTCAGATTTCCCAGTTATTTCACCCTGCAGGCAGGCCTTTCTGAAGCTTCTGCAGCTTCCTGAAGATTTATTCATTTCGGTCTAAATGTACTTTTTCTGATTTCTGGTGATTTTGTGATACTTTTGTTTTCCAATTATGTAAGAAAGAAACCATTTCTTCCATTCAATGAAGTAATGAGAAAGAAAAGTGATTTCAGTCCATCTCAATTTTACTAACCGAAAAGAATTTAAAAGAACAAAAATTATTTTATTCCCTGTCAATCTGAAACATATATAAATTTGAAGTTCCTGTAAAAAAATGAGAAAGTATGAGAACAGATTTTCTTTCATTTCAGAGACTTGTAGTCCAGATGCTTCCCAGGATGATGGAAAAGGCATTTTCACTTTGTGCTTCCAACTGGAGGACCAGAGCCAGTGGCTCCTATGGAAGTTCTAACCACCAGACTTTGGTGCTGCTGCCACTGCTGTTGTCCTCCAGTGGACAAAATCTTCTCTCCACTGTTTGGTCTTCTCAGACTGAAGCTGTTGTCCTTCTGTCTGTGAGGTTCTCCTTCTGAAGATCTCAATTTCCTAGTTTTTTTGGGCAGGGAACTTGTGGAATTGACTGTTTTCCCTTTGTTTCTTCTTTAAACTGTGGTCTTCTGGATTCTGATTTTGGTCATTCACACTCCCCCCTGCCATTAAAAAAAAAAAAAAAAAAAAAAACACCAAACCCACACATCCGAGTTCCCAAACAGATTTCTGTATTGGTAAGAAAACATTTCTAAGCCAGTGTATTGGGTTTGCATGACCAAGTTTTGGTAGTGGAGGGGCTACAGGGAAGGCTTCTGTGAGAAGCTGCCAGATGGTTCCACCATGTCCAGTAGAGCCAATGCTAACCAGCTCTAGGATGGACCCACTGCTGGCCAAGGTTGGGCCCATCAGGAATGACAGTAATGCCTCTATGATAACATAATTAAGAAGGAGAGAAAAAGTTATTATGCAGGTGAAAATTGCAGCCAGAGAAGAGCGGAGTGAGAATGTGTCAACAACTCTGCAGACACCGAGGTCAGTGCAGAAGGAGGGGCAGGAGGTGCTCCAGGTGCCAGAGCTGAGGCCCTGCAGCCCATAGTGCAGCCCATGGTGAAGCAGCTGTGCCCCTGCAGCCCATGGAGGAGCATTGGGGTGCAGAGACCCACCTGCAGCCCATGGTGGAGCCCATGCCAGAGCCTGAAGGAGGCTGTGACCCCGTGGGAGGCCCATGATGAAGTAGGGTCCTGGCAGGGACTGGCTGACCAGTGGAGAGAAGAGCCCATGCTGGAGAAGGTTTTTCTGGTAGGACTTGTGGCCCTGTACGGGACCCACGCTGCAGCAGCCTGTGCCTGAAGGATTGCACCCCATGGAAAAGTGACCCATGTTACTGCAGTTTGTGAAGAACTGTTGCCTGTGGGATGGACTCATGTCGGAGAAGTTTGTGAAGGACTGTCTCCCGTAGGAGGGACCCCATGGGGAGCAGGGGAAGGACTCCTCTCTCTGAGCAGTGGCTGAAACAATCTGTGATGAACTGACCATAACACCCACTTGTCTCCCTGCACTGCTGGGTGGGAGGAGGAGGTAGAACTTGGGAAGGAAGGAGGGCTGGGGGTGTTTTTTAAAATTGATTTTATTTCTCATTCTCCTGCTTTGATCCTGTTAATAATAAATTTGATTAATATCCCCACTTTGTGTCTGTTTTGCCTGTGATCGTGATTGGCAACTGACCTCTCCCAATCCTTATCTCAACTCATGAACCCTTTGTTGTATTTTCTCTTCTCTGTCTAGTTGCAGAGGAGAGTGAGAGAGTGGCTTTAGAGAGTACCTGGTGTTCAGCCAGGGTCAACCCACTACAGCCAGTGAGCCACAGAGGTTCCTCAGGGGCCAGAGAAATTTTCTGAACTCAAGGTAGTTTTCTAAACAACATCACTTTAACCTTTGCAGAAGAATTTACTTTAACCTAGAGAAAACTACTTAGGATAATTTAGGCTGACAGGTATGGAAAATCTAATAATAGGGATTTAAAACAGAACATTGCCACAAATTTGGATGAATAAAAATAGGACAGTCTGTTCTTAGCACTTTCAGCAATACAGAGACCATTAGCAGAATAAGAGCACTGTTATGGCCTATTAACAAACACTGTAGTGGAAAAAGCTTTCTGGTGAGAAGCTTCATTATTTTGTGTTACAGGGTAGTGGTTGTTGTGTGAAAAACTGTTACAGTCATCCTAACTCTGTATTTATTGTCCTTGTACAAATTGTGCTTTACAGCTGTAATAGAATTATTAACCCTGGTTTACTAAGAGGTTTCTTTCTTTTTTTGTTTGCCAAAATATAGCTTGATATTTCAAAACAAAGTATTATTGACATTTTAAAAGCATACAGGTGAATCTAATTCAGTGACTGCTTTTCATGCTGCTTGAGTCAATTTGTTGGCAGAGTTGAAAGGACCCTCTGGCCTGTATTGTGTGTACTTGCAGTTTTTGTTTTCTTGAAGAAAGTAGTTGAACAGATGTCTTTCAAAAAAAAAAATCTTTGGTCAAATTGTCTTTAAAAATAGCCAATTTTTGTGACTAATATGAAACACCTTGGCTTGAATGGCTTGAAACAAGCATCAGTTCTCTGAGAAACAAACCTTTTCATTTTGCTAAAATGGTGACATATGCAAAGCAGGTATTAGCTTTTAAAAGTCTTTTTCAGTTGTCTTATATGCAGAGATTTAGATTATTCCCAATAAAGTAATCAGTATAAATATGACTTCTCTTAACTCCTGCAACTCTGATATAACTCTCCCTCTTTAATGGATACTCTGTTTTAGAAGAGAAAATGTGCATGGTTAATTCCTATGGTTGTGGGCTTTATATATATAACCTACAACACTTCCTTAAAGCCTCAAAATGCAATTTTCTCCTCACCATCATTGAGGAATCTTCTGTGTGGACTTAATGGGGCCAAATAAAGCCAGGAACCCAGAATGTGTGCTTGAGAGGGTAATCTGCTTTCCTTGGGGTACTTTCCCTTTGTTCCGCTGTGGAAGGTTGGCAGGGACACAGTAAAGGCCTCAGACAGCTGTGGGTGACAACAGCCTGTAGAAGCAAATACTCCAGGGTGAAGCACTTCTTCAGTCTGGGTTTTTGTTGGTGTCTCAAAACCTGTAAAGGAACCAACAGAGATTCTCCAAACAGCTGTGGAAATGCTGCCATATGTAAGAAAAGAGCAGGGCATGCCAAGGGAGGAGACTTATTTGTGACTTCCCAGACTGGACATCACTTTGCATTCCCACACGGAGGGTAGCGGCTTCATCAGGAGGATGCTAGTTCCATGGGCTTTTGCAATTTCTTATTCAGATATGATAAATCATAACTGGAAAAATGTATCGAAAAGCTCACCGTAGCTATCCTGGCAATGTACAAAACAGAGCAGAGCTCTAGCTCAAGGCCTGATGAGCCATGGTTACTGCCACAAGGGGGAAAAACTATTCAAGGCCTGTTGAGCCATGGTTACTGCCACAAGGGGGAAAAACTATTCATGAGGACTGTGGTAAGGGAACAGGCCCCTTTGGGAGGGCATCCAGAGCAGCTGCAAGTTCAGATTCACCATATGGCTATGCTTGTCTAACAGTTCTCCACAGGTGGTGCTCTGCCTTCAGCCTTTGTCCACACGTGTGGCATCAATGCTGCTGTGTCTCTGATCCCGTGTAGTGTGGTACTGATGGGTGCAATCCCATGGCATCTGGATGCAGTGGCCTGAGCTGGGTACTGGTAAACAAGATTTGTCAATACCCCCATGCTCGATAAAAGGGTGAAGCCAGCTTGGGGTTCACCCTGGAGGTCTAGCTGGGAGGGTAGAAGAGGAAGAAAGGTCAGAGGCAGCCCTGGAGACTAGTGTGCAACACCCTGTGAAGGCTGGAAAAGCTCTTTTGCTTTCTTTTCCTCATTTATCTTCAGTTGTTTATTCCTGAGCATATTCCTTTTCTTTTTTTTTTTCTTTCTAGTCCTCTCTGCTATGCTTTTATGTGCAATAATCCATTTTTTTCTCTTGAGTTTAGGGAGAATAACTATTCCTGATTAATAGGCCAGCAAAACAATTAAAAATTAAAAATTTCAAGCACTTGTGTTTATTGATGTGAGAAGGTTCCTAGAAACAGCCTTTTCCTGTTTTACTGCATGAACTCACTGAGTAAATGAGACATGAGTAAACACGAGACTGCAACAGGGTATGTGACAGATTTCTCCTACTACCAGTCATATTGCCAGCTTGGAAATGTCAGGTTCTTAGGAAATAATGTGAAATGTATTTTGAATGTATATAGCTTGACTAACACTTAGAAAATCACACTGATATTTTAAACAAATCCACTCTATCTTTTTTGTCTTTAATGTTTATTACTACTATCAGCAATCCTGTGCCTACCAGGGAGATAATATTTGAGTTGAAACTGCATTTCTTGTTCAAGGTGGAAAACACAAAGACTTCGAACACCTGACTTGCACACAAAAGGTGAAGGGCACTGCGGAGTGCTGTGACTGTTAGAAAGTAAATTATAAATAGACTTGACATCCTTTTCGATTATGGAAAAGCTCATTAAAAATAATTATTAAATACAAGTTTAAAACTAGTCATTTGCTTCAGGATGCAAGATATGGAGGAGCAGCCAGCCAGTGGGATGTGGAGGTGAGGAAGCTGGGGGATAGGGTGGCCTCCCTCTCCTGACACACCTGAGCTCTGTAGCATATTCCTCTGCTGCCCTTAGCTCTCTCCTGATCAGATTTATTAAAAAAAACCCTTCTCTTATTTGATTGTAAACGTACAATTTATTCTGTTTTTATTATTCAGTGCTACGTTCTCCCAATATGTAGAAACTCCAAAAATGCAGTCTTTGTCTCAAGAAAGTACACTTTAAGCAGAAGATATGCTTGAAGAAATGAGATAGAAACAAAAGAGGGGAGAGAGAAATGTAGCAAGATTGTTTTGCTTTTCAGAACATTAGATTTCATTTAAGGTTTTGGCCATGGATGGGATTTGTCTCAGTACATTTTAATTGTCTAAAGTACAGGCATCTGCCCTAAGCTAGGGAATTGGGCTGCCCATAACCAAAAGAAAGCAGCAGATATCTCTGAAAGGGAATTTATCCCCGTAAGGTAAGTGTCTAAAGAAGGTGGTAGGATGGACTCTGTAGGGATTCCTGTCTTTCCCCATTGACACAAAGGAAGCCCAGGTGATTTTTTTTTAGATTAAATACTTATTTTTCACATGGCAACAGTAATCCTAGGCTCGAATAATTTTATTTCTTATTGAAAATTTCAAGTGGTGTCTCTACTCCTGCCCTCTTCACTCACTGCTGGTTGGTGTCTGTGAAGGGAACATATGTTGCTGTGCTAGCAATTCCTGTCCTTTGTGTGTATTACGGATATGCCTTGGGCCTAAGAAATTACAACCTTCGGACCTGTGATGACTTGAAAAATCACACACCAGTGCTATCTACCCTCCAGCCAGCATGGGACGAGTGATGCCTTATAAATCCAGATCCTTTACCAGTGGAGAGATTAAAGAAGCAAGAAAGAAGTTTCTTAATCCCTGCCTCAAGCAGTTTAAAACCTCCTTCTTACTTGGGGTCCTACATAAATCAGAACACAGGACTGGCTATATTCTGCAAATAAATCTTGCTTGATATTTACTTCTCACATAACTTCTCTGTAACAAATTCTGAATTCCCTACCATATATGCTAATAAAATGTCACCCATTTTATAATTTAGTAGCATCATAATAATAATAGTTTCTTCAGTTGTATTTCACTCTTTCAGGGAGTGTTTGACATACTGCTTACACATATAAAGTAAATTTAATATCTTAATATATAATTTAATCTTACATTTCTTAATCCTGAAACCCACTAAGTATGAGCCATCTGTACAGTAAGTAATCATGCATGAGTGCAAACCAAATGCAGGTTAAATTAGCCTGAAAAATGTCTCCCACAAGTAATTTCCACATGCATTTGAGGAAAATAATTTCAAAAAATCCAAGTGTCAGAATTATTTCTGCTACAGTGAACAATCAAAGTGATGGCAGAGGACACTTAGCACTGAGCATTGCAATAGGATTAAAGAACACACACCTTTTTTTCCCAAAAGAATAGGAACTGCCAAAAGAAAAGCAATGATTAACATGTTTAATACATATAGGAAACCTTCTGTTTAAGGATGTGATGATACTTACAAGCAGTCAGAGGAGAACTGATAACAAATATATCACAACCAAAAATGTGTATCAAGACAACTTGCCATTCTTGAAACTGGAATCATAGTGCCACAGGTTTCAACAAAGACACCAAAAAACAGTGGCCAGTTCCATGCCTGAGTTGCTGAACACCATTTTGGAGCTCCTTCATCACCTCATTTCCCACAACCACTCTGTACCCCACACATCACCCTGCACTGTGCTTGCTGCCAGGGACATTTACAGGCAAAGCTTGTGCTGAAATGCAAAGTTGTAGCTCATGTTGCCATGTCGTCTTTACCTTTAAATTGAGAAAACCGTAGTGCTCACAACAATTATCCAGAGCTTGAACTAATTCGAAGTTGTTTCGATACGTCCATGTGAGTGTGATCACACCTGTCTGGTGGGCATGTTTACAGTCACCTCAGAACCCCAAATCAGCCCTGCCAGACAATTCACACCCCTATTGCAAGAGATCATCCTTTCTAGCCCATGTTCAGATACCACAGTGCCAATAGACTTCTGATGTTGAGTAGATAAAAAGACTTCGATGTTTAGTTTCAAACCAGACTAACTGAACATATGTTTAATTAAACAACAGATAAAGGGTTGTGTGCCAGCACCTTAGGAATCCCAGCCTTCTGTTTTCAATTGCATGAACTTTTTCTGCCATGAACTTAACCTGTCACAATTGTCTTTCAGTGAGCATATTTGCTGATGCCAGAAGCAGAAAGAGTTCACAAATCAAGCTTTTGACAGGTTGCAGGCTGGATCTCATTCTCACCTACACCTTGGTGCCTCGGGGGACACACTGTCTCCTCCAGCTGAAGTGCACTGGTTTGCCTTTGCTTGCTTCCCTCAGTCAATTGTACTCATTTCCAGCCGCAACACTTGGCTGCCTGGAACCCAGGTAAGACCTTTTAATTTTCCTGCTAAGCGTGGAACTAAAGTATGTTGGGGTTTTGCTGATCCTTGTTTCTCTGTTAAAGGGAGTCATGTTTAAAGAGTATCATCGGTATTGAATGTCACAGTGTTAGGGTAGGAATTGGGATGTGTACCTGCCAAGATCACTCTTACCGTGGATACCTATATTTCACTACAGTGCTGTCGCAGTGGTTGCAGCTTAAATTGTCTCTGAGTCTGTCCATTATTCTGACAGGGTATAAAATTTAAAGTCCAACACAGCAGTTTGCTCAGTTTTGCCTCAGACAGTGGATCTGTGGCCAGCTCTCTGTGTAGCCAGGGAGTCAGTCACAGCTGCATGGATGCTCACCAGCATCATCTTCCTGTCACATGCCAGGCTCTCTGCAGTTTTGGCAGTGAGAGTAGCTGAAGCAGCATGAAAGCCTGGCAACCCTTGATAGCTTTCCCTACCTGTGGTTGCTGAAGTACTCATCTAGGTATGGCTGTTGTGTTGTGTGCTGTGTGAACCAAGCCCACACAGAGCCAGTAACAACTGAAATGCTTTGATTGCCCTTGCTTATGTTCTACCTGCTCTTGGAGGATATTTCATCTTAGTTCAGAGGAACAAGAACTGAACTGGGAAGTGGCACTTTGCTCGTACAGGCATGCCCCAGCAGCCAGAGCTGCTTCAGGGTACACTGGTGCCTACACATGGAGAAAGAGGTGGAAGGTGCAAAGACGGGGGTAGGTTTGGTTTGGGAGTTCTACTTGGTAGCAGGATGCTGGGTTGTCTTTTATATCCATGGCTGCCTTTGTTTTTCCAACAGAGGTTTTGTGTTGACAAGTCTCACTTTCCTCCAGGTAGGTAGGAAGAGGAAGGGTGCCACAAGGCCACAATGAACCTCCCTTAGGTTCATGCTGAGGTTCCCTTGTATGAATCTTTTGCATTGATGCTGAAATTACCTGGTTTTCTTCACCACACTTTAAGATGTGGTTATATCTTGTCTCTGACAAAATTCATAGCACCTGACATCAGGCATTTCTCAGTAGCATCTTCATTAGGACCTCTGTCTTTGTTTCAAGTTAATGAAAAGAAACAAGAACTTTCAGAGAAAGAGTTAGATCTCTGCAAACAGCCCTGCTGAATCTAATTAGGATTAAGTTGCTTGTATTTGAATGCTACAGTATTTTAGGTGATAGCATTCTAGTTTTATTTTACACTAAGTGTAAAGATCTTTTTTTAGAACTAAATCAAAGCCAGGGTTTTCTTTTAGTCTCTATATTTTTATTATGGCTCTATCACTTTAATAAGGTACCCCTCTGGGTACCCCTATGTGCAAAGGGTGCCCTAGTGAGGCAGAACACCAAGTTACCCACCAGTTCTTCTCTTGCAGTGGTGCCAGTTTGAGTTCCACTGGGAGGCATGAGGCTGGGGCTGGCCATCCTGTTACACCTCAGTAAGTACAGATGCTACAGTTACTCAGGCCAACTTTAAAATATTATCACGTGATTTACATATCTCCAAGATTTTGTTAGAGTGCTTCTTTTAAGAAGGCACTATTGAGAAACATGACAGTGAGTCCTTATTCCCCCCTCTCCTACCTAGGACCCACGAGTGATATGAAATATTTAAGTACAAAGAAAAGTTACATGTTGTAATTGAATCTAAATCAGGGCCCAAGAGGCGCAATCAGTATCAGCTAATTAATAATGAGTGTGGATCTGTATAAATAAAGAGAGAAGGCTAACCAAACATAGGCATTGCTTTACACCTAAAAAGTCAAGCCTCTGTCGTAATCTAACTATAGCCTGAGCCATAGACTGGAATCTGGCTGCAAAATGCTGTAATTTTTACTGTTGTAATTGCATTACCATTTCTGGTGTTCTGTGGGATCTTCTTGTATCAATTTTTGGGTTTTTTTAACTGCACCTTTTATAACAAGTTGAGCCAAGTAAAGCTGAAAGATAAAGCCTCCAAGGTACCCATTCCTGTTCAGGGTTTCAGGACAGAACTTGTTTAAAAGGACAAGCCCTGTAAGGGAAGTCTTAATATAATGGGGAAAATATTTGAAGTTGTTTCAGGCAAAATAAATGAAAAACTGCTGCAATTATTTAGAGAATTCAGAATTACTCTGTTTAATTATTAAGAACCATTCCACGGGGTCTGAACAGAGAGTTCTGGCATTAGACAAGGGATTTGTTGCAAATTAACAGAAAATCTGAGGACCACTGATGTCAATATTGGTCTCAGGTCCACCACTATCACTTGGAAATCAACACAAATCAGCAGAATTAATCCCAATCTGGCTCTGCTCACAGAGTCAATTGAAATGCTTGTGATTCTGCTGTAGGAATGCTGTCAATGGGCATATCAGTGTAGGAAGCATAATAAATTATTGCTTATGGCAGATTGGCATTTTTACTGAAAAATAATGTGCTGAAAATCTAGGTTTTAGCATGGATTTGCAATATGCTAGCTATATTTTTTTATTATTATTTTGTAGAAGGCATGTTCATTACCAAAGTTCTTCAAAAAAAGGGTATTACTAAGGACAAAAGGAGTTCAGGCAAAGGATAATTTAGTTTTCTGCTGGTGTTGAGATTTAAATGATTTTGTCTGGAGAATACTGCTGAGTATATGAAGCAATTTAATCTCTCTTTGATCTTCTTTTGTGCTTAGCGCTGATAAGACCCCAGAATACACAGCACGACTGTGATGCCGGGTCCTGCTACCCAGCCGTTGGGAACCTCCTCTGGGGTCGCAGCAAGCAACTGACAGCCTCGTCAACCTGTGGGATGAACAGCCCTCAGAAGTACTGTATTGTGGGCTACCTAGAGGTTGGTTTGCTCCTTCTTTTTTAATAAACTGAACTCTACTTACCAACAGTATTCTCATCTGTTCAGGGAGTTTGCCCAGAGAAGGAAGTTTCTGTGGGAGTTGTCTGAATAATCATCAGACAGCGTGACATAAGTCTAGTGGAAGGCTGTGCCTTATTGCAGCACATATGGAGAGTTTGGCAGCAAAGAGCCTCCAGGGTGATGTGTAGCTTCTCAAGGGGGAGAAACATCCCTGAGATACACAAGGATTGAGCACAGGGATTTCTGAAGGAGCTTTGCTCTGCAAGTCCTCTTCCTGCTCACACCTCAGAAGTGAAGACTATGGTTTGTGTGTGTGTGAGTGCAGGAGCAGTGGAGCCCCACAGGCAGGCACTGCCTTGGTGGACCTTCACTGAAGGACGTCCACACAGTGTTGAAACCTGAGGCAGCCTATTCAGAGATTCACACCGTGTCTTCTCATGTCCTTTGATCTGAAATGAGACCAGTGTTGCTGAAAGCAGAAAGCTGTCTCTGAAAAGGGAAGACCAGTACTGTAGTCCAGTCTTTGGCCATATAGGTGGGTTGGCAGATTGAAAATGTGGCTCATCAGAGAGATCCCTCTCACTCTCTGGCCACAGTGATGAGGGGGACCAGTGAGCATATGGGAGCTATGCCAGGAAGGAATGGGAATTCCTCTGTTGCACATCCTGGAGGACTTGGCCCAACTGAGCTAATAAATTGTCACAAATAGAAATATTTTCACTAAATAAGAGCTTAGGCTGAAGAGGAAATACAGTTTCATTTATGAGCAATTGAAAATAATTACAGTTTATGACCTTCTGGCTAAATGGTGTGACACATTTGCAGAGTAAGGTACGGAGATGGCATCAGGCACTGCTCCAAGTTGCATGTTGGAACCACGGTTTTCTGCAAAGCGTAAATACCTCTTTCCTTTGCTGAAATAGCCTGAACCATCTTTCTGGCCCTTAAGCTGGATGATTGCCTTTTATTCTTGCTTTTTAAGAGGAGATCAAAGAGCGATAAAAAATTAATATTTTCGCTTGCCTGTACTTACCCTTTGAATTATGTAAATACAGACTCATGAAAAGGAGCAGCTGTTCCGCAATAATCCCTGTGATTTAATGCTGCTTCAACATATCTTGACCCCTGGTGGCTGTCTCTTGAAGAGGGTGAAAACTACAAATCTGCTTTGCAGAGCTCGAAAGAGAGAGACTTATGCTCTGGCAATGTGTTCTGTTCCATCAGCTCGCCTTAAATGTGTGTGTCACCAATAGTGTTTCAGTCCCACTTGACTCAATTCTCTTTCTCACCAGCACATTTTGAGTGCTTTGCTGGAGGCAGGCCAGGAACTTTGCATCATTCATCTTGTAAAGCCATGTTCTTCCTCCCTCAGTTCCTCTTTTGATGTCCTGTGTCAGGCATCATGACAAGAGCAAACCTTACTTGTGAAAGTGGGTGTTAGTCAACATGGAAAGCTACCAAGATCCAGGAGTCAGTTGGGATGTCTTACTGAAAATTCCTATAGAAAAAAAAAAAGAATTCAACTGCTTTGTGTTTGAAAAGAAGCACTGGAAATCATTGGCAGTCTTTAATATGTAATTTTATTTCTAAATTAGGTTAAGTGGTTTTTAGCTCTATGATTGAATTCACTACTTACACATGTTTTGAAAGGAAAAGAAAGGGGACAGCACTGAGGAGAGTATAAAGCCAACACTTCAGAGGCAAATGGGATCTGCCAGACATAGCTTGTATGGACATACACATGCTTGTCCTTTGGAGCAGATTTTTATGGAGCAACCTTAAACATAAGTTGACCAAGCATCATATTGTATGCATCTATATAAATCAGAGAGTGAATGCAGTCCTGCCAAATGCTTTCTTACCAGAGCTTTGTGAAATGAGATGACAGAGTATTTTTTGTATTTCTCTCTCGTCTTCTAAACTGTGTATTCATACACTTGTCAAGGGTGATATAGAATGACTGAATATAATACATATTTATCATAATGTTTAAAACACATGAATTATACCATACCTGTTAATCTACAGCTATTAATTTCTTTAAATGTGAATAACTCCCAGGTGATTTCACAATACAAAGATGTATAAACCATTCCCAATGCTTCTCTGTGGATCTTGAGTGTGTCAAGTGGGATGCCTCTCTATCCATCCCCTTCTGGGTCATTTCCAGTCCAGCTCCTACCACTGATTTCCACTTTCTGTTTTCAGGAGCATCCCTGCCAGCCTCCCACCCATGGGCACTGAACCCATACCTCCTCCTTCAGCTCCCTCTGGGGTGCTGTGTCATCCACTCTTCTTCCTGCCACCGTCCCTGCAAGCCAGGCACACACCTTGGGCATCACCTTCTGCTTTGGCTTATCCTTGAGCCATTGCACTCAGGTTCTGCCCAAATCTCATGGAGTGGCACATCTAGCCCTGCCCGCCCTACTTCCCTGGGGCCCTGCTGGCTGTGATCCCGTGGTGCTCAGGCTGTCCTTATGGCTCAGCACGGCTCATCTTCCAGACCAGAATGTTAACCTTGTCACCTCTTCTTAGTCTCCCACTCAATCCCCCACTCATCACCTTAAAGAGGAGCTCCTTGCCCTCACTATCAAAGCCCTTTTGCAGACAAAATTATTCAGAACTGAGATATTAGCTCATCGTTGCTACCTTCATCTTCTGCTTGTAACATTTTCAAACAAGACTCTTTTATCCTATTGAAAGCCTAATTTTCCTCCTTTGCATTGGTTTTAAACTTCTGCAGTTTCCCTATGCCTACAAAATACACTTACAGTGGTCAGGGTGGTGGTGTCAGCCCAGGCCAACTACTCACTTTGTACCTGCTCTTACTGAGATCCCTTCTCCACAACTGAAAAAGTGTAATTTTTATAGAATACCTGTGGCAGACCAAGACCAACACTTACTATGTACATGGTTCATGCATATAATGATTTTCTTGGGCTTACCCCTTATATGTGAAAGCCTGAGTGATTAAAAGTACAGGCACCCAAAGCAATGTGACAGGTGCCAGTCTTGCAATTGCATAAATATGTGTACATCCACTTGATTTTTAATGAAGAGACAAAATTAATATTTTATTCTGCTCATTTTGTTTTCTAGGCTGAACAGAAGTGCTTTCTCTGTGATTCCAGATACCCATATAATCCCTATACCCAGCACAACAGTCACATGATTGAAAATGTTATCACAACGTTTGAGCCTGATAGGAAAAAGAAGTGGTGGCAGTCAGAAAATGGTAAGTTTCTTTGAGAAAATATTACTCCAAAATGTTGCTATGAGATTTCTTTATGCCATTGGCATTCACCATATTGCTTTTATGAAGAGATGAAACAACAGCACATCTGTTCTTTGATTCAGTAATGCTGAGTGATTTGAACCCATTTATGTGTAGCAATATAGGATATCAGAAAGTCTGTTTTTCTATGGACAAGTTTTAAGCACAGTATCTCCAAGAGGTGGCCAGAGGACCAGTGGCAATGCATGATTATACATGGAGACCATGTATTTTCCACAGGGTGTCTGCCTTTCAGGGAAATGTGATTTGTGGCAAAAGATGTATTTGCCTACAGATGTGATGTCACGTAATGACAGCGTGTAAAACACAAATACCCATTTAAAAACAAATAGTGTAAAACACTATGCTAGGAGGAATAAAATTTATTCTATCTTATTTGACATACAGTGAATATGTAAAAAACATTTGACTGGTTGGAAATTAAGGCATAGAAAAAGTAAGGTAATATGTTACCTTTGTTTTGAGTATCCAGCCGAAAATTTATAAACCTTGTTTTTTCATGGAGTTTAGCAAGAATCTGTCACTAGCTTTGGACACCACTGCCAATAAAGCTGTGGGCCAGCTGTGAGAAGAGCTTTCCTTGTTCTCCCAATCTTTCTTCGGGGATGAGGTCTCATGCACAGCCTGGTCAGCAGGAGCCCTGGGATGCTGCTTGCAGATGTGAACAGTGGCAGTACTGGCTGAACTCCTGCAACTCTCTGCAGAGAATGAATTGTGGAGTTTTTTTCTATACTTGTTGCAATTTTGGAAGATGTCTGGTGTAGTAGTTCTGCTTATGATAAATTTTAGGTCTGGCAGTATAGGAGGGTTTAACAGTTCTGTTTAGCATGAAGAAAACCCCACAGTTTTATTGAGTTTCTCTTTTTTTTCCTTAGAAATAAGTAAATTATTTGAATGGATTTTAAAAAATAAACCTAACTAGACACAGGAGCACATAAACCCAGAACCATCACCATCATCTACTATTTGAATTATCTGAACAGGACCTTTAACCAGGTTCTGCAGTCTCAGTGACCTGCAGCACTGCCAGTGACAGTGTCAGGAAGGCAGAAAATCATATTGCCCTGGGGAGAGCAATCCAGCCACACACTGGGTTTGTGCACAGGTGATGCCCTAAAGAGTCTAGCTGCTGTGCTGGAAAAGGCATCTTTAAATTCCCCATGGGAAAACTGTCTCAGCTACCCCTTCAATGTATGCATTGTGATCTTCATTTTCATTCTCTTTTCAGGCATTGACCACGTCAGCATTAGATTGGACTTAGAAACTTTATTCCAGTTCAGCCATCTTATCCTGACCTTTAAGGTACATCTTTAACCAGAGATTTTATGTAACGTTAAACACTAATTACTTAGCCAGAGGAATAAATTGCTTAGAGAGGCAGTGAAAGCTCCATCTTTAGAGGGTTGTATGAACAGGTTAGATAAACACCTGTCAAGTATGGTTAAATTATAGTTGATCCTGCCTTAGGGGAGGAGGATAGGCTGAATAGCTTCCTATTCATGTGCCTTCTGGTCCTATTTTCTATAAATTTGAGAATTAAAGTGGAAAAATAAATTGCAAAATTAAACCCTAAAAATTTAGGACATATCTGAACTGCAGTTACTCTTTCAATTTAGTTCAGCCTTCTCATGCATAACCATTATGACAGAGATGGCTACAATATTTTTTTTTTTACAAAATTTCTACATTTTTATGGTAAACTTCCTTACTTAGAAAGTGATCTTGTATCTATATGGAAGGTTACCCTTCCCTTCTACTAGAGAGAGGTTCTAATGAATAATCTGGCTTTTTCAGAAAATCATGTAACCAGCACAGTAGCCCTGTAATGAGCTACAAGATCCCAAACACAGAATTTTAGCATCCCCCAAAGAGGAATATCAGTATAACAACCCCTGAGATGTTTTATCCATGCCTGCTTAAGGAATTCTTGAAATGTTTCTTGCAGACATTTCGGCCTGCAGCAATGCTAGTTGAGCGCTCTACTGATTTTGGTCAGTCCTGGAAAGTGTTTAGATATTTTGCACATGATTGTGCAGCTTCTTTTCCCAACATCTCTTCCGGTCCAGCAAAAAGTGTGGGAGACATCATTTGTGATTCAAGATATTCAGACATCGAGCCCTCAACTGAAGGCGAGGTATTGCCCGGTGGCTGTGTTTGTATGAGTTCAGATCATATGTAGCTCTGTTACTGCAGCTGAAGGTCTCTTGTCTGTATGTGGTAAAGGGAGGAGCCTGTCATTTGATCCCTTAGGTGGGTGCTCATCCCATCTCTACAGCTGTATCAATTTGTTTTGCAGGTTGTTTTAAAAGCTTTGGATCCCAGCTTTGACATAGAAAATCCATATGTGCCCTATATCCAAGGTATGGACACTACAGGTTTTCTCCAGAGATATTTTTCCTGATGTTGTTTGTTTTGTACACTGAAAAGGTCAACAGCTCAGGTAGTGTAAGTCAATGACATTGAAAATTAAGTACCTAAAGATCTTACGGTGACATTGTATTAATAAATAAAATGGGGCCAGTCCTGTTCTCTAGCCCTGAGGGCAAATGGCAGAGCTCTGCAAAGTTCACCCATGTAGCTAAACTGTCTTTCCTTTTGGGATCAGGCCCAATCCATGCTGCTTTTTGGGAGCAATCTCAGAGGTGCACATGAACCCATGAAGCCAGTGGCTGGGAAAATGCAGAGCCATACCAAGGAGGGTGCTAATGCTTACACAGCTGTGTGCCAGGAGTGGTCCTTGCCCTGGCACTGTACACATTAGTGGTCCTGGCCAATATTGGATCATTTCCATTATTTCATCACTATGGAAGAGTTCTTGGATGACTGATCCAAGCTGAAGATTTCATGCTGTTCATTTTAGGGTGAACTTGGGCTCTTGATCTCTCTTCTTTCCTTCCAGAGCTCATTACGTTGACAAACCTGAGGATCAATTTTACTAAACTGCACACCCTTGGGGATGCTCT
Source organism: Corapipo altera (assembly GCF_003945725.1). Taxonomy (NCBI): domain Eukaryota; kingdom Metazoa; phylum Chordata; class Aves; order Passeriformes; family Pipridae; genus Corapipo; species Corapipo altera. The sequence continues at coordinate 8,680,258 of NW_020884881.1, forward strand.
GCTTGGAAGAAGGCACAGTGATCCCCTTGAGAAGTACTACTATGCCATCTATGAGATGGTTGTGCAGGGCAGCTGCTTTTGCAATGGCCATGCCAGCCAGTGTGATTCCATGCAGAATCTGCGGGGAGATGTTTTCCATCACTCTGGGATGGTGCGTCATTAATGCTGTCTCCAAAAAGGGCGGTCCCTACCTGGTATTTTATGAGAAGGAAGAGATGGAGGGAGGGAGAGGAAGATCTCTGATAATCTTTGAACTGACCATTTGCAACTGCAAGTTGTTAAATGTTTCAATGCAGATTCTTCCTTCAAAGCCCTAGTTTGGAATGCACAGAGGGTGTCTCTTTGTTGGCACTAGGGTGGTGTTTCAAAAGCAACTGGGACAAGACATGTTGATAATAGCAGCCAAATACCAGAGCTGTAATGGTGCAAACGTAATGCAGTAAGTAGCCTACGGTGTGTGCAGACTTGAATGGCCATTTGTTGGGTGCATTCCACTCTCCAGCTGCGTTTGGGGGCTCTGCAGCAGGAGAGAAGGCATTGGCACAAAGAATAGCTGATAATGCAAAGCTAATCCATGAAAAATGGATTATTAAAAATTCCAGGAACATGCTTTCAAATTCTTTCCCTCCAGGAAGAAGAGTTTTTTCTCCTGGAAAATATATATCTCAATGTTAAGACATGTAGGGAAGGAGAGAGAGAGAATCTAAAAGGTTAAAGTCTCCCTTGATATCTCTATAAGTATTTTTTTCTAAATGTTGCTCAGTGGCTTTAAAACTATTTGGTTAAAATTTGCAGGTATTCTCCAGACCTTTTACTCAAATAATTAAGAATTATGTCAGCTGAGGGAGCCAAAGAGCTTTGAATTTTCCTGATCTTGTTGGCATAGCTTGAATAGATCCTCTCCTGTCCTGTCCTCTTCTCTCCTCTCCTCTCGTTATCTCATCTCCAAGCTCTTCTCACCACGTTACAGGTCCAAGGGAGATGTATCTGCCACCATAACACTGAAGGTTTGTCTTGCGAAAGATGTAAAGATTTCTACAATGATGCTCCCTGGAGGCCAGCTGAAAGGACAGAAGATAATGCTTGCAAACGTAACTCAAAAATGATATTTTCCTTTTTAATAGTTGGAGGTGGCTGTAGCACAATCACAGTCCAACACATAATGGGAAGGCTAGGTTCCTGGGAGGGAGACTTTTCCGTACCTCATCTAGAAAAACAGATAGACACCACATAGGTGGTGTGTTACCTTACAAGAAGTAGAACTGGTTCATGTTCTTATTTTTCATACAGAGAAAAAAACAATACAGAGAGGAAAAAGAACCTAATGCAAAAAAGATCATCCACTGACTTGCACAGTGTCTTTCATGTGAGTGAAAGAATTTAGACAAGGCTAAATTATTTATTTTTACAGTAATGAGTAAAGTGGGATGTACAAGAATAATGTATTAGGATCTGTAACAAATATTCAGCTAGAGCTTTCTTTGGTGGAGCAGTGTTCCCTGCTGCGTATCAGACACACTCACCCACATGGGGACTTCTCCAAGTTTAGGGCCCAGTTCTCTCCCCCAGCTGTAACACACAAGGCTTGGGAAGCTATCATCTTGTTGGGCACTGAACTCATACAAGTCACCAGTAATCCTGTGTTAGCAGTAGACAGCAATGGTGACTAGACCACAACAGGAGTCATGGTGTGAAATACCCCACTGTTTGTCTTGTTTTCAGGTTGTAACTGCAACGGCCACTCCAGCAGATGCCACTTTGACATGGCCGTGTACCAGGCCAGTGGCGGGGTCAGCGGTGGGGTTTGTGAGGACTGCCAGGACAACACCACCGGGCAACACTGTGACCAGTGCAAACGTTTCTTTTACCAGGATCCACTCAAAGTCATTTCAGACCCTCAGGCGTGCCTCCGTAAGCGTCCCTTTTTAGCTTCTGTAAGAATGACTCAAAACAGCGTGGTTCTGGTTCTCTTTGCTCTGAACCCTATGGCATCCCCATGCTTAAGTGTTCATACGGTTGTAAAAATGTTACCAAACCTACAACATCCAAACTGTCTTACAAAGTAGCTGCATGATAGTATCCTCAAACCACCACTGTTAAAGGAGCTGCATATTCCAATTTATTGCTGAGCTTAGAAATCCAGCAGAGCTATCAGCTTTCTTGAGCAACATCAATATAAATATGAATTGCAGTAGTCATATTGCTTCTAGGGCCTTCAAGTACTGCAGAAGGGGTGCAAAATGATGGGGGGATTAATAACTTTTGCTGGACACCCGCCATATGCAAGAAAAATAGTCTTTCAGACATGAAAGCATTTCTGAAAGATGAGCTAAATTCAGTATTAACATAGGATGGGGGAAATGCTCAGAGTGTAATTTAATTGTAGCAATTGATTGGTATGAAAAGTCCTTAAGGAACCAAAGGAGGATTACTAGCAACTCTGTAATTGTGTTTTCATGCTTACATCTAACTGTGCTTTTTTTATGTATCGCCTTAACCATTCCTGTAGCATGTGACTGTGACCCAGAAGGTACATTGCACAACGGCGCCTGCGAGAGTCGCACAGATCCCACTCTGGGAACGGTGGCGGGCCGGTGCCCTTGCAAGGAGAATGTAGAGGGTGCTCGCTGCGACAAGTGCAGGGCAAACTACTATGGGCTGAGTGGCAGTGACCCCCTGGGCTGCCAGCGTATGTAAAACACCCCTCTCATCCTTCTTTTCAAACCATTTTTAAGACATGAAGGTAGTTGAATGCACAGATGCGACAGCAATGCACTACTTGAGTCACGGAATACACAATTGCCTACTATAATTAAATGTCAATGCCATGTAATGTTTCTGGGGCAGCTCCTGCAAACGAAAAGATGCAAAATCACTTTCAGAATGCATAGGATACTATAATAGATCAGGCTGCTGTTAATGGAAGGGTTGTTAAATATGCAAATTAATTGAAAAGGGAGATAAACACATGAAAATTATTTTAGCATCCAAATCAGTATAATCTCATGAAGTTCAACAAGGCCAAGTGCAAGGTCCTGCATGCAGGTCAGAGCAATCCCAAGCACAAGTACAGACTAAGAGGAGAATGGATTGAGACTAGTCCTGGGGAGAAAGACTTGGGGGTATTTGTGGATGGAAAGCTCAACATGACTCAGCAATGTGCATTTGCAGCCCAGAAAGCCAAATGTATCGTGGGCTGCATCAAAAGAAGTGTGTCCATTAGGTTGAGGGAGGTGATTCTCCTGCTCTACTCCACATGGAATACTGCCTCCAGGTCTGGGGTTCACAAGAAGGCTGGAGAAGGCCTTTTCACAAGGGCATGTAGGGACAGGACAAGGAGAAATGACCTTAAACTGAAGGCAGGTAGGTTTAGTTTAAATATTAGGAAGAAAATCTTTTCTGGGAAGGTGGTGAGGCACTGGAACCAGTTGTCCAGAGAGTTTGTGAACCCTCCATCATTATTCAAGACAAGGGTGGGTGGGGCTCTATGTAACCTGGTCTAGTAGAATATGTCCCTGCCCATGGCAGGGGGTTGGAATTAAATGATCTTAAAGGTCTCTTCCAACCCAAACCGTTCTATGATTCTGTAATCCTATGAAGGGTCCATGAAAAGCCACAGATGGACTGTTAGGATATTTGGACTCTGCAGTACAGTGTCAAGATGGCAGAAGCTGCTGCCTTGCCATGAGAACTTCCAGCCAGCCATTCCTCTTAGAGAGGCTTGCTGAAAAACACATCCTGCCCCTCCCCAGGCACACTGTGGGTTTGTGAGCATGTTATGTCCACACCATGGTGCTCAGCCACACGCAGTGACTGTGCAGACCAGCACAAGCACACAGCAAACCACTGCACAGGGCTTTCTGCCAGTACCCCTGCTCCCCCTGGAGAGAGGCCTGTCAAAGGAAATGGTCCATTTCCCAAGGGCAGTCAGTGGGCTGCGGGGTGCCAGGGCATGTACATCTGTAGAGTGTCTCTCTGGGGGATGGAGACTGCCTGTCATGCTGATGGCACATCTGAAGCAAACACCAGTCCTGCTGCCAGCAGTCACTGGAGCCTGCAGAGGTAACCACACATTTCTGTCCCTGCAGCCTGCAACTGTGATCCCTCTGGCACTTTGCCCTTCTCCATCTGTGATCCTACCACAGGAGAGTGCCTGTGCCAGCGGTTCACCACAGGGCAACGCTGTGAAAAATGCCTCGTACGTATTAAGGTTTTGTTATTACTTCTGCATGTGGTTTTGGAAGTCTCCTCACCCACCTCACACCTATTAATTGCCAGAAAATTAAGCAATAAGTCAAATTTCAAATTTTACAGCTGTATGCTACCATTCTGCATTGACATCTGGTTCTTTTTCACTGCTCACAAACATTTGTGCAATCAAATTGGACTGGGAGAAGTGCTCCCGGGAAGGAAAGAAAATGCAAAATCATGTCCTCAGGCCATCTTTTGCTGTTTACAGAGAACTTGCTTGCACAAATGGGTAAATATCTGTCTCATGCAGTGACTGAGCACCTATGCTATCCGGTAAGAAAAGCAATCTCCCATGACCAAACACAGGCAGCAGCACAGTAGTGCTCCAGAGCATTGTTCATCCAGCAGAATGAGTTCTGTTTTTCTTTACATATTTAAATACTTGTCATAAAAAGATCTTTTTTTTTATCCCAGGTAGGATACTGGGGTCTTGGCAAAAGCTTGAATGGCTGTTCTCCGTGTGACTGTGATATTGGTGGATCCCAGAATAACTTGTAAGTTAAATTTCTTCAAGTTCTTTTCTGGTTTTAATTTTTATAAGCTCTTATGCTAGATTTTCTGATTAGGTTAATACAGTCTTGGTACAGATGGGAAAATAGCCTGTAGATGTAATTTCATCATATACAAACAGAGTAAAGTTGCGTTGGGATTTTGGAAATTTACTTGTGATAAGGGGATTTACCTATTTCCTTTGAAGCCAACTTTGAATCAGATTGAGTCAAGATGTGTTTAATATAAAATATAAAATGCATGGCTTGAGAGAACCAGAGACCCTAATATTTGTATAAATTAGAAGTAAGTTAGAGGTGACATTTTTACCTTAGTTTCCTACATCTACTTTAAATGCTAGATTTTTCTTTTCTGGCTGCTGTTCAAAATGTATAATTTTAGAAGCAAGCTTGGTTTCAGTTGAATTACTTCAGAAGTCTGTTGGGCAGGGGTCTTCACTACTGCTGTTAGACTTCAGACATAGGAGCACATAATCTGATGCTGTAGAGCAGCTCCTTGTGAGTAGATAAATAATTTAGTGTGTTAAATATGACTGTAAATATATGGAAACTTCCATATTCACATCAAATCAAAGGTCCTTCTGATCTCATGTTCTGCCTCTATAATTGTGAGTGATAGGTGATTAAAAATCATGATACAGTGATAGTTACAGAAAGAGATAAAAGAAATGGATACAGGAATAGATAGTAACAGATGCTCAGGAAACAAAAGAATCAGTGCTTCAGGTATGGAACAGACAAAGACAAAACATGTCATGTCTCCAAAGTGATGGAACAGTAGGACTGAGTGAATCCAGCATCAGAAACAGAGAGTGTGGGGGCTAGGAAGAAGTTTAATAACAGAGGTGATCCAGCAATGGGAGAAATGAGGCAAAGCAGACACAAGGGTGGATCTGAGCTGCCCCTGTGCTGTGAAGACCCAGCTGTGCCACACTCTGGCATCCTCCCTTTACCATTTTGCTGTAGGTGCTCACCAAAGGATGGTCAGTGCAAGTGTCTTCCCAACATCGTGAGCCGCCAGTGCAACGAGCCAGCTCCAGGCTATTTCTTCTTACCCCTGGATTATTACATTTATGAAGCTGAGCATGCAAAGCCCCTTTCTGGCTCTGCACCCTTGGTAGGTAGTTGGCTTTTTAGGTGTCATACTGAGAGGGGATCCATACAGTGGTGGCACAAGAATTGAGGTTGAGAAGAAGAGCCCTTGCCTGGAGAGCAGCTGGAGTGGCTCTTTAGCAGGAAAATGCAGAGCAAGTCCCTTGACCATCCTCAGTTCATCTCTGTTTTTCATGGACATGATTATCCCGTAAATGTAGCTGTTACAAAAGAGCAGTACCTACAACGTGCTGTGACCTACAAAGCTGCCCTTACTGCTTTTCAAGTGCCGGCTGGTCTGACATGAATTAGAGAAAACAGTTTAATTATTTAAATTAGAGGAAAGCATTTGAGTTGCCAACCGTTATCATAAACTGTTATATTTCTGGGAATCTCCAAAAGGAAAAGAATCAAATTACTCTCTGCTCCACTGGACTCATTCCTGCTGCCTTATATAAAGGCACTGATTGTAGCCCAATTTCCTCAAGAATTTGGCATCCATCTGCAATGTTTTTAGAAAAATTAATTTTTATTTATTGTTTCCCCTTCAGCATGGAGGTAGTTGTTCCCCATGCAGCGCACAAGCCTGGAATGCATCCCTTCCTCTGCCTATGCTTTTATTAACATTTCTGCTCTGACATGTTGTCCAGAAGCTATAGAGAACAAATAACAAAAAATGTTTATTTGCAGGTCACATCCACAAATATTTAGCTATAATCACAACCAGTAATCATCCTACAGTCCAATAATTAAATGGAAACCAGATGTCTGAGGCATGGTTTATGAGAGAAAGTGGAAGTTAATTTTAAGGGAGTGGGGGAAAAGGTTTTCTGGCAAATGCTGGGCAGTAGTTTAGAGTTTCACCCTGCAAAGAATAGAGCCTGTTTTAAGAATGTGGATTTTCATTGGGTTGCTTACCTACCCTTCAACGTTGTTGAGACAGTGCTGCTCCTCTCTCGTTACTTCACAGGTTCAGCCAAGCCCTCTTCCAAGGTGTGACATCTACTTGCAGAAGCAAGGCTATGAGTTCATTATTGAAAATGGAAAGATTGTGTTAAACAGGAACAAGAAACGAACTGTAAGAAAATCTGGACTGGAACAGGTAAATTGGTACTTGGGTGGTTACTTAAGTTCACGTCAAAAAATAAAATTTTATTTTTTGACAAAGGGCAAGGAAATGCCTGAGCACGAGGGATTTGCAGTCCTAGACATTATAATTCTGACACAAATTAAGTCGATTTTTTTGCTACACAGTTGGGCCAGACATTTTATGATCCACACTGACTGGTTTACGCTACCCAGTGACATTGTAGGCTCGGGTTCAATGAATTTTTAGAAGAGAAGAGTCCCCATGAAAGGCAATTGTTTTTTATAATGAAGAGTCCAGCCACGTATGAAAGGTTTGCAATGTGAATGTTTGGAGAAGCAAAATTTTCAGAGACTGATGGATTCTAGTCCTTCTCATTGCTGTTGTTGCAAAGCCATAGGAAGCTTTTCTTGACATGTGGCCCTAAACATCCTACGTATGGGAGAGTTCTTAGATTGTCGATCCCAAACTTGTTCAGAAAATGAGATTAAATCATGGCCAAAATAAGTAAACAGTGTGGCAAAAATATTTCCTTTCTTTTTTCTGAGTTTGTTTCTTTGTAATTTGACTCAGCAGGTCGTTGAAAATGTCAGTGTGTCTTTGCAGGGTGCGATGCAGTTTGGACAGGACTCTGTTTCGGCGGTGGTTTTCAGGCAGCCCAGCGCTGGTCGGGCTGTGACGTGGACAGGACCTGGCTTTGCCCGTGTTCCCAGTGGAGCTGGGCTGAGATTTGCCATCAACAATGTTCCCTTTGCTATGGACTTTGATATCACAATTCGTTATGAGCCTGAGGTATCTGTGATGTCTTGCATGTCTTGTGATGTTGTGATAGATGCAGGGTCCGTTTTATCAATAATAGAATGAGCAACTTGTCCTATTCTTTATGTTTAAAATTAAAATTACTTTCCTTTTCACCAAGTAACAAGTTGCCTTACCAACCAAATAACATGTCCTCCACTGATCCTCTTATCCCTTTCCACTGAAATGTGAAAAATCCGCCCTACAAGTGTTTTCTAAGCATCAGCCAAGATTTCATGTTCTGAATGTTTCTCTTTTGGTACCTTTGCTTGGACTGGACTTATGCTCACAAATCAAACACATGGAAAATGCAGTTCCTTTTAGATGGGCACCCTGTATTTCTAGATGGTGTTTTTTGGGCAGGAAAATGTACACAGGCAGAAGTGATCTGAGTAGATATTTATCCAGGGCTTTTGCAGGCATCCAGCTTCCCAGTTGCACCATCTGGGCTCTGAGATGTGTGAAAATTGTAGGAAAATAGCCAAATTACTATTTTTTGCCTGGAGAAGATTTCTCAATGATGAAGACATGTCTAGGGAAATCTGTTAATCCAAGTCTGGTTAAGACCAGGTCCACACCCATGTCTTCAAAAACACAGGCAAGTGTTTTATTGGTACCAGCTTTTGTCTGTGCCTTACTCTTTTGCTTTGCAAATCTCTGGGACAGTCCCAACACTTGAGATTATCCCTCTGTCTATTGTGTTCTGTTCTCTGACTGTCACTCTGAGGCAAACAAAACTCCCAGTGTCTTAAAACATGGGAACAATTGTCAGTGGGCTGGTTTGATGTAGCTTTTTCCTTCCAAGGATTGAAGAGCTGAGTTTTAAACACATATGTTATACACTCTTTTATGTTTGTTATTTCTTATTAGATATGTGAGGAGGCAGCTAATGAAGAATATTTCCAGAATAACACTGTGCTAAGAAAGGAAACAACTCCAATGACTTTAACAGAGCTCTTTTCATTTGAACCAGCTGAGGTCCCATTTCCATGTCTGCTTTTCAATTGGCCATTGCAAACACAATGCATTTCTCTCAAATAACATTGGTTTTTAGTGCTGTAAAGAATAAAGAGAAAAATCTGTTATGTCACTGCCACGTGTAGTCATTCAGATGGCTTTCATTAACCCTGACAAAGAGAAAGTAGAATTTTTAGATACAAAAAAATTACCATAATTTTTGTCTTTTGTTTATAGTCCTTGGAAGATTGGCTAGCAAGTGTTGCCATCCAGCCTACTGGTACCCTGTCAGGTCAACGCTGCAAGAACAAGATCCTTTCACAGGAGCCACATGTGTTGCCTCTCCCAGCTACAAAGAGGTCTGACTGTTCCTGTCCTTTTGCCAGTGTATTTTCTGTGTATATATCATTTACTAAAGCACTGTCGAGCAACAAATGTGTGGGAAAGTGGGAATATCAGAAACACATGTGTGGCCTTTTCTGTTGCTGTCACACCACAGTACCATATAGGCTCTAAGGAAGAGACTGATGTCCCAGTCCTCAGTCTGGCAAAAGTCTGCCCAACCCAGGAGAGCAGCCTGAGATCTTGCTGGCCTTAGTCATTGCTTTGGTGAAGATCCAACTGCAGCTACCTCAGTATAGAAGGGAAATATTGACTATATATATGATACTATTTCTAAAAAACAGCTTTTCAGCTTGGACCTATGTAAAGAATAGAGAGGAGTCAAGAGGATGTGAACAATGTCTTGTTTAAACAGGGGCAAGAAAGGATGAATATGATCAGTGAGTTGCAACCCCCCTTGCTTGAAGTAGTAAAACCTGCCCTTTTCAGTTTAATCTCCCCAGGTTTAAATTGTGCGTGGCAAATCATTTGGCAGAAGTCATGCAGCTTTCCAAAGCCTGCAAGCATGGGGCTGGCTGTACTCCTCACAGCAGCAGGGTTTGCTCCAGGCTGCAGGCATTAGGATGCAGGCACACAGGGAAGGGAATGCTCACAGCATCCCATAGACTTGCCTTGTCCTGACTGCTGGCTATAATTGTGCTTCATTTCTGCTAAACAGGATTGCAATTCTGCAAACTCCAGTCTGTCTGGAGCCGGGAAGAGAATATTCTGTGGATGTGTATTTTTCTCAGGCCCCTGCCTCTGACACAAGGGCAAAATCATACATCTTGATTGACTCAGTGAGTAGTTCTGTCAAAAGTCCCTTGAGGTTGTGTTTGTACCACTGTGAAATTTTTTTACATGGACTTATTAAAAATATTTTAAAATAATTTACAGTGTGTTTCAATAGAAATTCAGCTTCTGCTTACCTCCATTGTCACTGTTTGCATGTTTTTGTATGGAAAGACAGAATTGTATCTGGTTGCATTTTCATGGAGCAATACCATAATAGTTCATCAAGTCATACTTGTTGCATATGTTGATAGTCAGAGTATGTATCCCTATCTGTTGCTCATCTATTATGAACACCTTCCACATATGCTGACAAGATGCTGTGGTTAGGGATACAAATTCATGCAGTTCTTCATTACTTATGTTTTTTAAAATCTCTCTAATTTGTCTGGATCATGGATATTTTTAAAGATTGGAAAAGTAAAATTATTTGTGTACTTCGCAGGAGTACAGAGGTCCAGATATTTCCCAAGTTTCCACCAAGTCAGGAACTGGGTGTTAGTTTTGGGTCCTTCTCTTGAGAAAATTATTTTTAGGTCCATTTTTCTAATTACTTCTGTAGAACAGGATCTGACAAGGGCCGGCCATAATTGGACGTGGAACCTTTGGCTTATTTTTCTCTATCACAGTAATACAAGTAAAAATTTTGGCCAGATACTGCTTTTGGAGTCACTACCACAGCCCATCTTAGAAGCAAAACCAGTTCTGAGCATATATCTGAGGTCTTATTATAATTTTATGTTTTTATATACAGTCTCTTTTATTAGAAGAACTCAGGGAATGTCTAGACCTTCAGAATAAATATGAATTTTGATGACAGAGTGGCACAACAGCAGATTTGGAAACATGGTGCTCCGGCCCTCTGTCCTTGCAATGCAAAGCACATTAAGAGAATGTGGGAAATTCTGGTTTTCAATATATCTAAGCAAAAATATTTTCTTTTCCCTCTTAACGCCAAAGCTTGGACTTATTCCCAGAATCAGCTCCGTGGAGAACTTATGCAGTGAAAAGGATTTAGATGAGTACCAGAAGTATCACTGCATTGAAATTGCATCCGAAGTTGGACCTCACGTCCTGCCTGAAGCGTGCGCACGGCTCATAGTGAGCATGTCAGCCCGGATTCACAACGGCGCCGTTGGTAAGGACCAGCCTGCACAGGCAGCTCTTTGGGACAGTTGCTGGTTTTCCCTTGAGTTTGTAGATTATGTTGACTGACGAGCTCTCAGCCCATGGTGGTGTAGGTGAGTGAAGCAGATCAGCACGTGTTATGTGTGGATACACGGGATATATCTCGCTGAACCCTGAGTGGGCTGCAGACATCTTTTGGTGGCATGATTCTTGGAGTTTATCACACCTGATGAGCTTTGTGCAGCAGAGCGACAGGGACCATGGCAGTGCTTGTGTGTTTTCTGAAGAGCATTGAATCGAGATGCGACTTTACCATACTGCCAAGGCAGTAAAATTCCTACTTTTCTGGCTGCTGTAAAAGGTCAGGGAAGTTTTTAAGTCCTCTCCCTGGATGATGCAGGCCAGCTGGATGCCTTGGTATGATGGCACACAAGCTGATGTACTGGAAGAATATTCACCAAGAAAACCTTGGTGGTGTTCCAGCAAGAGGGCAGTGACAGGTGGGGTGTGAAGCTCCCAGGCAGCCTCCTGGACCCCCATAGAAAGGGTAGCTGGGCTTAGTGGCTAAGGAAATCTCCCAGGTGTTGGGTCCAGAGAAATGGAACTTCCCTGCACTTCCATTAACAGGAGGGGTCTTCCTGGACAACTTTGATGCCCACCTACTTTCAGGGAGCCTTGCAGCAATGCCTCTGAAGTGATAGCATCTGCTTGATTTGGGCAATTTTAGAAGGGTCAATGCTTCACTCTCATATCAGGTGATGAGGTCATGGCTGTGCAGCCACAGACCCCCTTCATTTAGGCTTGGGCTGTGCTAACTCCTCATTAGCCCAATTCCCAAAGTGGTGGGATTTCCTAGTAAAACATGGCACTTTAGTTTTCTGGTGCTTTGTAGAGCATCCTGGACAAACATCCTCTGTGAGTGATCAGAGCATCTTCACTCAATAAGTTAGTCCAAGATGTCCAGAAAGAAACCAACACTACACAGATGCAGACTGTCTGAGTACAGCTTGCAGGTTATGTCCAGTGCTGCAGCTAGAGGTAGGTTTATATCAAACCCTTCTAGACTTCAGGATTTCTCTGTTTTGGATTCACATTTTGCTACGCCCTTTCTGTCCTATCCAAATGTGTGCTGAAGGCAGTGCCTTGAATGTGGCAACTGCAACACCAAGACTTATGCTGGTGCCTAATATAACATCACCATTGATGCTACACCATCAAACAATCCAAGCCATGGCCATCAGTGGTTAGTGAACCCCTGATAAGAATAATCAAGCTCTTTCCTTCCTATTTTAAAGTGTGAAACCTGAAAGTTGGAGAGAGCAGTCACACTCCTTGATAACCAAGCCTGTTTTGGTTCTCTTTCCCCTTGGCAGCATGTAAGTGCAATCCCCAGGGGTCACTGAATGCCAACTGCAGTAAACTGGGGGGCCAGTGTCAGTGCAAAGCCAATGTCGTGGGACGCTGCTGTGACACCTGCTCTGCGGGCAGCTATGGCTTCGGCTTCCATGGCTGCTATGGTGAGTACTTGGCAGCCAGCACCAGGACCGCTATCTTGGTTCTTCATGCATATTCGAACTTTTTAGGGCTTTGAATCCAGGATTATGTGTGAAGCAATATAAAAGACGTTTCCATGAATAACGAGTTTTCCATCCCCACTTCTTGACTGCCCTTGACCAGTGTCAGAGATGAGACACGTCGGTGGGAATACGTTCAGGACACAGCTTTGCCTTTGGTGTTTTCCAGCGTGCGAGTGCCACCCACAAGGCTCCCTGAGCACTCTGTGTGACCAGGTGACGGGGCAGTGCTCCTGCCGCCGGGAGGTGGATGGCCAGCGCTGCAGCCGATGTCTGGCTGGGTACTTCGGATTTCCCCACTGCCGTCCTTGCCCTTGTAATGGCAATGCGGAGCTTTGCGACCCTCTGACCGGAGTGTGCCTGGACTGCCGTGGGTTTACGGCTGGGAGCCACTGTGAGAGGTAACCTGATGGGCAGCACTGCAAAGCTCACCCAAATGAGCTCTCTGAAATGCCTCTGTAGCTGGCGACCTACAAATGCATCAATGGCCTTAACAGGAAACATATACCAAAGCCAGGATTAAACTGGGCCTAGCTGCTGTACGTCAGGTACCTATTTGTTTGGCAAATGCATGTGGGACTGTGCATGCAGTGCCTGTGGGTGGACTGCAGGCATGGCATGCACACAGCATTGCAGCAGGCTCCCTGCAAGAAGGCAATTGAGAGATGAGTGCCATAGCACCATGTGCTTGAAGACATGCGCAAAGCTTCTTTCAAATTGCCAGCTTTTAAATTTAAAATTCAGCACGAGGTTAGCCAAGAGGTTAACCATCAAACAAGAGGCTAACCTCATCCTGAATACTCATTTTAATACCTGCAGTTATCTCTGAGGAGCTTAAATAAACATGCCCTGTTTGCTGGCCATATTATTTCCATATGACCAGCAAATTACTTTTCCCACATGTTCCAGCTCCATTCAGAACAGTTCTCCTCTTTTTTATTCTGTATGCTGTCAGCAGTATCAGAGTTCAACATGGACATCAAAATTAAATTAATTTAGTTTAGTTTGGATGGATTGTACCTTGTCATTCACTTTTAAGAGGATTTCCCTGTGAAACCTATTGAGCTTTTCTTGCAGTGCTTTTAGACAATACAGCCTTTGGCTACTGTGCTTGTAGGTGGCAAATAGATTTAAAATGGGAGACTGAAATACTTGTTGCCCTGTGCCTCTGCAGGAGCTTCAGACCCCAGGGTGAGGATAATCAAACAGCCAAGTCTTTTAGCCTGGCTCATATGCATATGGTGAATTGTGTTCCCATTTGCCATAGTAAAGCAGATCAAAGACTGCGGATGCTTCAGAAGCCGCTGCGTTGCCACAGCTGCAAAACCACAGGGGGTTGGGACATGGAGGCAGAGGCAGCGATGGTGGGCAGGTGGCTGAGCCCCCAGGGAGCCCCAAAAACCCCAAAAACTGGGTAACAGCACAGCCACCACCACTTTGAAACAGCCATTACCCCAGGTTTGCAGAACATGTCAGACAGAGCACGGCTCAATACCTATTGGATCTAAAATATGCAATATTCTCTGAGTGCTCTTAATGAATCATTGCTTTTTTTGCCTCTGCCAGCACTTTCTACTGTCATGCCAGCCACTCAGTGTGTGTGTCTGTATGGAAATGGATGAATATATGTAGTGATAGATGAATACATGGAATTTTTATCTGGCAGCTTTTAGCTGCATATGTAGAGCATGTGTGATATGTCATATCATAATCATTTAGACTGAAGTTGTTCCAGAGTAGGTGAAAGTCTTCATAAATATTCCTTGAAAAGAAATCATGTGTCTTTTAATTTTTGCTCCAGATTTTGGGAATGCAGTTCTGATTTTCCATTTTAGAACACCTTTGAAGCTTGATGTATCTGTACCAATTAATGGAGATAGCATTACAATGACCTGGAATGTTAATTAAATATATATACATATAAATATATATACATGTAAATACGTATGCATATAAATTGATTCACTGCATGGACTGAAAGGAGCACTTGACAATTTGTACTGCTTTGTGTTGACTGCTTTGACAGGTGCATGGATGGCTATTATGGAAACCCTCTGGAAGGAGAACCCTGCCACCCATGCATGTGCCCAGGGGTACCTACAAGCAATAGGTATTTTGCACATTCCTGTTACCGGGACTCACAGTCTGCACAACTAGTCTGCAATTGTTTCGAGGGACATGCAGGTACAAAGCAAATAAGGATTGGTTCTGATTTTATTCAAATTAATGTAAGAGAAAAAATGACCATCCTCCGTCCATCATGTGTTCAGAAATGACAAGTTAGGTAATGGTAATAAAAAGTCTAAGAAGAGTTAACATGCAAATTAACTGAAATCATGTGGGAAAGTCCTGACTAGGAAGAATGGGAGTTGTGCAATTAGTGTTTGAAAAAGGGATTCACTTAAGTGAATACAGTGAAGCCATTAAATAATCTGATGGGACTCTCTGGAAACATCCTCCTTTCCAGGGGCATTACATTAATCTGGTGAGGAGAGGGGGGAGAAATGCAGTTGATCATTACCTCTGAAAAAGAAGCATTGGAAGCCCAAATCAGAAAAAACAGGGCATCAAAAAGAGCTGATAAGATTTCCTAATCAGAGAAAATCTTTCTCCATATAGAGGAATCAGTCTTTGACATTATGCCCCAAAGTGACTGTTTCATCGTTCAAATGGTCACTTTAGAAATGAAGTTTCTATTCTCAGCTGTCTCAAATGCAGATATTTTTGCAGCACACTGATGCCTCGATTCCTAAGATTCTGTTGACATAGCTTGAATTCCTGAAGGGAAAGTTGAAGATATTTCCCTCCCCCTGGGCATTAGAAAGATCTTCCATGATGGGAGCAAGCCTTAATGGGAAACACTACCAAAAACTAAACCAATTCTGTCATCTTTACTTAGGCAAGCTTCCTTTACAAGTCAAGAGCAGTTTTGCTTTAGTAATTTTTGTAGGACCAAAATGACACTTGTTGGTACTTGGCCAGGGGACTTCTGTCCTCACAAACCACCTCAATCCTCAGTTCTGGACTTTCTTCCTTCTGCTCCTTTCCAGCAAGGCTCTTGGTCACCTCTGTGGCAGCAGGCTCACTTTTCAGATTGTAAAAGGCTCTGGTTCTGAGGACCACAGTGAAGGAACAGAGTCCTTGGCTGAGGATGAGCTGGTAGATGGGGTCCCAGAAACACCAGCCTGTCCAGAAAGGTTTCTGAGATGCAGAGAGGTAGCACCCCAATCAGGACATGCACTGGGATGTCTTGCAGAAGTAGTTGCAATGCCAACAGGCAAGGGCAGAGTATCCCAGAGCTCGTCTGAACTCCTGGGCACACCCCGCCCTCCAATGCTGCTGTGGGAGGGAAGGACCAAGGAAAATCCTGTAAATGTGGCCAGCCATGGCTAATGCCATTGAATGGACTTAGCTGGAGAAAGATGTTTGGAGGTGCTGTGTGAGGGGGCACCTATTTAGTCCTTCTGAAAGGACTTCCTTGGTAGAAACAACCTGGGACGAGGAGAGTGAGTTTCCATCAGATTTCAACGTGGAAGCTGTGCTTTAAACTGATAATAGGATTAAAGGGCAACAGTCTCAAACAGGTGGATATTTTTCATTGCAAATGTGCATTTGGACAGTCTGAATCTTTTAACAGTACTACTGGAAATTACATGTTTCGCTTGAATTCCCATCAATATTTTTACCTTCCTCTCTGACAGGCAATCAGTGTGACGAGTGTGCTACTGGGTTCTATAAAAACCCAAACAGCCCTGGGCTTGACTGTGCACCATGTCCCTGCAATAGTAACATTGATTTGACAGACCCGGAGTCTTGTAACAGGGTCACAGGGGAATGCATCAAGTGTTTACATAATACCCATGGAGCAAACTGCCAGTTCTGCAAACCAGGTTATTTTGGCTCAGCTCTCAATCAAAACTGTCAAAGTAAGTAATAGCACTGCAACTGTGTGTTCCTACCAAGAAAAGGTTTTTTTAAAAGAAGGGAGAAGCTAGCCCTTGGAAGGACAACAAAACTAAAGCAGATGAATAGAGCAAAATATAAGAATACCAAATATATTTCTCTATATACCACATATAAATATATGAGTGATACAAAAAACTTAATGTGGCATCTATTAAATTCTATGTTATCCAAGTCTCACTAAATCGCATACTGAATATCACTCCTAGGAAATACTCATTTGTGAAATGAAAGCAGTACTCCCTGTTAGCAAAATAAATGTGCATTCAGCTCATTCAGGAAGGAATCAAAAGTAAAGGAATAAAAGATAATTGTTTATCCATGTTGCTGGCTGATGCCAACTAAGCAGTGCTCAGCTAACCAGATGATCCCTTACTGAGCTCCCTGCCTTAGCAGTTGTTTTCATTAAGTGGCTAGAATGAGACTGTTCAGGCAATTTATAAGACTCCATGAGAACACTATCAGTAACTCAGCAGTTTTAACAGAAAGGCACAAGTGTAAGGAAAAGCAAGGCATAAGCTTCTTCTGAATGTTTCTCAAAAACTATTTTCACAAAAGTGCCTGATTAAGGGTCTAATTTTTATGCACCAGACAATTACGGGCATTTTCAGGAAACTCTTTTTCTGGGAATCTCTGAAATACAGTCCAAGCCCATCCCTTGTTCATTCTTGGACGATGTCTGTTAGAAATGGTTAAGCAAGCACTTTTGGCTCCTCACAAGGAAGGCTTCTTATCTTGCTTGGCTTACTAGGGATTCCCACACTGGATAGTCCCTACTGTAAATCAGATTCCCCTCACCCAGTGTATTTAACATTTCATTCTAATAAGATTGAAAATTCACTGCATCTTCATATTTTGTGCCTCTGTTAAAAGTACTGAACATTTGCAGTAAGTTTTCTCAAAGCAATGTATAACATGTTACAGAAAGATAGGAATGAGATTGAAAATGTGTTCAAGGTCACTAGAAGTAAACCTGCAGCATGGGCTTTATGTACAGCTCTGACTGTCCATCAGCTGTCCATATTACCATCTGCTGCAGTAATTGTCCTTCTTTTTCCAGGGTGCATGTGCAATCAGGCAGGTGTTATCCCTGCCATGTGCCCAGAGGAGGATGCAGCCTGCCTCTGTGACCCAGCCACGGGAGCTTGCCTTTGCCTGCCCAATGTGGTGGGTGCCACATGTGACCAATGTGTCTCTGGCTACTGGGACCTGGCTAGCGGAAAAGGATGTCAGACCTGTGGCTGTGATCCAAAAAACTCACAAAGCACCCAGTGCAACCAGGCAAGAAGATTACTCTGCTTTCCAGGAACAAGGGTGGTGGTGTTTTGGCATGGCACAGTGAGGTCCCTCTTGTAAACAAGAGTAGTTTTTTGACATACTCCCTGAAAACAAAAATTCTTTAGAAGTTTGTGTTTGGCACAATCCCACCGTAAGTCATTTTATCAAACACCCTGTTCCGATATTGTGGCTTTGTTGGTAAGAAATTTCTCTTTGCCTGTTGTTTCTTTGCCAAGTGGACCTTAGAAACACTTTGTAAAAAGGTATCACAGAGGAAAAAACTGTCTCATAAATATACATATATGGAAGAAAGAAATCCAGGCTTGGACTCAAGAGTCTTATGAGTATTTTTTAAGTGTTTATTTTCATAAAGTAGCAGCTGGGGCCATTACATTAATCATGCCTCATCTATCAGACTGGTAGAGCACCTTTTCTCATATTTAATTCCCATGCACTTTTTAGAGCTAGAATGTAGGAAAAACAAAACAGCATTTCAGAATAGAGAGGTGAAATTGCGGTCCCATGGAGTCAACAGCAATTTTGCTATTGACTTCAGAGCACCAGGAGCTTATCCTAAGGTCTTGCTGGTGTATGTGCACATTTTCCTTTCAATATACTCTCTGTTTGTTCCAGTTTATTTAGTGGATTTACTATGTTATTTTTTTTTTAGCAAATTTAGCTCTTGATCTCAAAGAGCTGCTACTGCTTTTCTGAGCTATAGCAGTTTTTGGAGCAGTAATTCCTGGCAGTTTAATTTAATAGCTGAATTACAAAATAATTTTTCTAGGGCAATGTGCATAATATACCCTTGAGGTTTTCATGTAGTTTAAAGTTGAAATGTTAAGATGAGTACTTTGATCTAGCAAAAATAAAAACTTAGTCTGTTTTGCAAAGCAAAAGAATCATCTCAGATAATAGAGGCTGAGTTCTCAAAGAGCATCTGTAGACTGGAAGATACAAAATCTTTCAGATTAGTAAAGTAAAGCCACCTCTCAAAGTGCATTTTGTTTTCACAACCTTAAGCAGGAAGATGGGAAAGGTGGGCCAATGCTATATAAACCATGGTGTTCAAAGACTGTGGGCAAGCAGTGTTGCTGTAGTCGTCATACGGCTATAAGTCACAAGGAGAAAAAGAAGCACAGTAAATAATGTATATCCAGCCACATGGCTCTGCCAGAAGTTATTAAATCCTAACTGTCTTTACAGTTTACAGGCCAGTGTCCATGTAAGCCAGGCTACAGTGGAAGACGTTGTGATGAATGTGAGGAAAACTACTTTGGCAATCCCCAGACGCATTGCATTTGTAAGTATTATTAACTGGGGACAACTGGATTAGAAACTGCCTCAAAATAAATGCTTACCTTTTATCTTCACAGGCGAAATGGGACATACACCTAGAAGAATAACCTTTCATATGTTTGCATGTATGAGATGAACAAAAGTGTTTATATTATTTACCTCTATTGTTACTTCTATGGTTACGATGGAAGTTAGAGCTGAAGAAGAGCCATTACCTGTGCAGTCCACTTTGCTCTAACTCAAACACTGGTTTGCTTTTATTATCGTGAAATGCACAATTATACCTTTTGCATGCATTAATCTCACAGAAAAGGAACAACTGGGTGTAACTTGCTGTCCCTTTCTTGCAGTGTGTGAGTGTAACCCGGAGGGAACCCGCCAGCCCCAGTGTGACAAGGCCACTGGCGCATGTAACTGCCGTGCTGGGGTCACCGGCCGTTTCTGCGACCAGTGCGGCCGGGGCTTTGAGAAAGACTTTCCCTCTTGCCGTCAGTGTCACCTTTGTTTTGATCAGTGGGACACAGAAATTGCTGCCCTTGCTCAGACTGTTCAGGGGTTGATGAGGTTTGCTGCAAAGCTGGAAGATAAAGGAGGACGAATGCCCAGCTGCGACATGCGCTTCAAAGCCTTTGAAGATGCCATTTCTGAAATTGAGCGAATTTTGAGACATCCTGTCCTTTCACTGGAGGCCTTCTCTGGCATCAGGGAGTTTCAGGGCTACCTTCAGTAAGGGCTAAGCTGCTCCTGAAAAAATTCTTTGACTGAGAAACAGTTTTTCCCAGACTCCACCAGCCATCTCTATACATTAAGTCCCACTTCTGATCAGCACACAGATGCTGGACTACAAAGTCACTGTTTTCAATAGATCTGTGAAAAAATAATCCTTAATATATTTCTATCCCCCGCAGACAGATACTTAAATGCTGGAATTTTCCAGTTCATCTTAAAAGTTTTCTAAATAAACCATTAAAGTCAATGTTTCTGGTCATTTAGAAATGTATCTCTTGCCCTCTAAAATATTGTGTAACTCAGTTCTAGTTTAAGAACAATCCAGTCTCACTTCTCCATAACTGCCGTTTTCCTTTCAGACAAAAGGTTGCACAAATGGATCCCCTTCACAGTTTGCCATATGAGTTTCCTGATCTTAACAAGAACTTAGAAGATATTGGAGAAGAAGCTGACTTAGTGTATGAACTTCTACAACAGAAAATACATCTGCATGAAAGTTTTCAGTACTTGAACTTCAAAGGTAAGCCAGCAATGAATTGAAATAGGTGGACATTTTCCACAAAATTTCAGAATGTTTTTCTCATCATTGAACCATACAACTTCTCAAAGATCCCTAGATTTTAGCTTCCTATGGTAGCACAAAAATGCAAACACTAACAACATTTTATAATGACTTTCCAAATTCTCTTTTATCTTAAAATGCTGTGATTTCTAGCATCCCAAATTTCAGATGCATGTGCCAGGGTCCCATCAGTCAAAAGTCTCATGAATCCAAATGTAATGCCATCAGGATATAAAAGTCACCCACTCTTACAGTACAGACTCACAGATCATGCAGTAGAACAGCAAAGAATTTTTCCACCACTCTTGACTCCTCTTGCTCTTAGCAATATTTACAGAATGTAGTCCAGCAATGGTTTGTTTAATTAAAGCAGAGTGTCATAGTGCAACTTCTTAGTGTTCCCATGGGAAAATACATAACTTTATGTGGTACAGAACTAGCTCTCCATCATCAAAAAATGTGAAGGCAGAACTGAGTTCCCTGGCATTTTTGAAAGAATTACACCGTCTGTGCTTGAGCTAAGTATAGTATCCATCAGCTGCTAATAGCTGTAATGACAATGTCCCAGACCGGTTTCTGGAGAAACACAGGGATGTATCAGTCAGGGATCTCTATCAGATGCTGGATCACCCACAATGGCAGGAGATGGTCAGCGGGATACTCTCCAGAGACATGGCTGCCACAATATGAACCCCAGAAGACAGGATGCCCACCACTGAAGACACAAGCTGCAGGCAATGCAATCCCATTTACAGTTCCTCTGTGTTTCATTCAGGCAAGAAAAAGATTGGTCTAGACGAGATTGGAAAAAAAAAAAGGAAAAGTCAACAGAATACAAAGCAGAGGGAAAGGAATAGGGTAAAAGAGGGATTAACTAAGATTTAGGGCTCCCGTGCCCTGTTGTACTTGGCAGAGCCCCCGGGGACAGCTCTTCCGCTCAGGTCCCTGTGCGAGCAGTCAGCACAGCTCTCCCAGGCTCCACTTCCCAATCCAACTGATCCTCGTGTAGACTCTGAGAAAGACAGAAAGTCAAAGAAACAATAAATCCCAGGGAGGTCAGTGGATGCGCAGCTGAAGCATCCATGGTGCTCTCTGGTCACATTCCAAGCCCACTTCATCTTTGGCCTCTGGAGACAGATAAACAGCCCTATAAAAAGCACATGGGGGTGTGGGGAGGGGAAGACCTTGAATTTAGGCTGAATTTCCTATCAGGGCCACAAATATTCATTGGTCCTGCTACCATGCATCTGATAGCACAAAAATAGTGTTCCCCTCAAGATAACCAGTTTCTCTGATACCTGGGAGAGAGACTGGCTCCTTCATTCCACTTCCTTTTGGGACCAGCAGAACATCTTACATACGGCTCTATCTGCTTTTTCCTCTCTCTTTTTTGCTGGGGTAGAGCAGGGTATAGCCATGTATACCATCTGGGGCACATATGGCACTTGTGCCCTAGGCACATATATGGAATGGGGTCCTACCTACCTCTCTTTGCAGAGGATCAGGACTCAGAGTTTTCCTTCCAGGCATACATTCAGCTAGCTGACCTGGAAATGTCAATATCTAATGATGAATTAAAAACCACTGAAAAAACCAAGACACAAGTGTCCTTAAAAGAATGTTTGCAGTTTATGAGATCTTGTTAAATTATGGCTTTCCAGCCTTGGCCCCTAGCTTTGCAGCCACTGTGGTATGGTAATGCAGTGAGAGCAGCTTCCTAGGCTGTAAATCAAGCCTGGGTTAAGACACTGTGTTTAACGTAAAGGAACTTGGAAGCTCAGCAGCTCCATCACAAATCAAACGTGGAAAATGCATTTGGGCCACTTAATGGAGAGCTGAATCACTGTAAAATATTCCTCCAATGGAATTATGGCACAGAAAACAGTCTCTGGCTTAGATATGGAGTTACAGCAGTCTCTTGCCAGGTATTTTGTATTAGGAGCTAACTTTAAACTGTATATTGTTTCCAAGAATTACAAGATAAACAAATAGGCCTGATTCCACAAGATAACTAAACATTGTTCAGCTTCAGTCAAAGCAGGACCAAGGGCTTTAGAGATTGAATCAAAGCACACAGGACTTGATCAGTGTCTTGTCATTGACTTCAACTAGTAATGGAGTGCCTTACCAGCTTTTTCACTGCCGACAAATCACTTCTGGATCTGCACATATTTCTGCCTAGGAATTTGGGGACAAATTTGGATTCTCTGGGGATCTGGGAAGCCTCAACAGCACCAGCAGATGTAAATTATGTGTTTTGCAAAAGGCTTGAGTCCTTTCCTCAGGCTATTAATCTGCGAAAAATGTAATATTCTCCAACCCTTTTGAGTCTACTTAAGGAAAAGCTTTTACTAAGCAAACAAGACTCTTGCTAGAAAGTATTTTTTGCCTGGCCTACGAGCTTGTTATGGAAGTCCTTTTTTTTTTTATCACATCAGTCCTGAAATTGGATTTTCCAGAGCCAAAAAACCCCTCATATATTCCCATTTGTATTCTAAATTTTGGACTCAGTTTAGCAGACCATTTAACTCTTGGGTGCTATGCTGAACAGAAAGGACAAATGCTTTCCTGACTCTCAGTGAGGGAGCTGATCACTTCATAAGTTTAACAATTGGCAGAAACAGTTCTCCTGTGTAAACTTCAAAACAGCATAAATGACAGGAGCTTTTATCAAATCAACAATGGCAGCAATGCATGAGCTACTGATGAATGCAGAGCAGTAGCAGTTTGTGTCATTAATGGGATCTCCATACTTCTGTCTATTCCATTGGCTTCTCACACACCTTGGACTCTGACAAATGACATAGGATCCACCATATATTCATATAGTTTAGCAGGCTTTATGAGCATTGATAACTATTCCTATTTGGCATTGGATGAGTAAAGGATTAAAAAGCTTGGCTAAGGAAATGACAGTTCTTGTCCCTCACTGCCGTCCCAAATGAAACACCAGTGACAACAAACTGAATCACCTGTCACTCACCAGTAGTCCAGAATTCAAGTAAATACATGAACTAAATGCAACCAAAATGCAGCTAGTACTAAACCCTATTTCTCTTGTTACAGAGGCCATCAGCAACATTAGGAAACACTTTGAAATATCATTGCTGGCAGAACAGAGGACCAGGGGTACAACCCCTTTTCTAAGATACTCAGAGTACACCAGGAGCCACATGCTCGCTATGCTGGACTATGAGGTCTTAAAAGCAAGTAATGTGCTGCAACAGCTCAAAATGATCAAAAGCCCTGACATCCAAAACTTGAACGAAAAGGTAGGCACTGTGGATTTTGAACGGGATCTAAAGAAAAACCTCTTTTTTGATGTTGTAGTAAGTTTTATTTTAGAAAGGGTGCTTACATGCATTTTTAAATATGGAAAATGACACTTCCCTGGCACAGCCATGCAGTCACGTCTGAAACAGCTGCAATTCTCAGCTGTAGTTATTCAGCTACCTTCTGGAAGCCATTGTTCCCAGGGCAGACCCCACACAAGGAACTGTTTAAGCACTCTCTAGTCTCAAGAGGACATCAATGTTATTTCAGAAAGATTAACCCAAACCTACTCTGTGAATAACTTAAGCTAAGCAGAGCAACTTTGCTCTGAAGTGGATGGGGAGAGCTCACATATCCTTTGCATCACCTATGGGAAAGGAGGGGATTTCTCTTCTTCCACAGGGCAGCAACACATACCTGATAGTACCTTGAGCCAGTCCTGACAGATCTGGAAGAGATCATCCATCTAAGCCTTTAATCTTAACATCTGTGTCAAACTACATGGAGAGCTAAACACGGTAGCATGTTGTGTGAGAGGTGATCTGGATCCTTTAGAAGAAGCCATTGACCCATGGGCTGGATATGGCCAGAGGATGGTTTCACCCATTTTTCCAAAGAAGGGTGAAACAAGGGTCAGTGCAACATGTGGAGCCTAACAAATGAGTCCTGCAAGGATGCTCAGCGCCTTGGGCTGCCATTGCATCCTTCAAATCAGGGGAAAGGGACCTGTGACTGACAGTGACACCCATCTTTAGAGAGACCAGACCACTGTGTCTTAGGGAAAATCCCATCCTATGTTAATGTTCATATAATGTCAAACATCTTCCTTTCCTCAGGAATTTATCTCAGGCCCCCAGAGGAGTACTGACATAAGCATCTTCCTCGTTGCAGATCTGTGGTGTGCCAGGAGACCAGCCCTGTGTCACAGCAGCCTGCCGGGGAGCTTTGTGCCAGGACAGTCTTGGGCTCAGGCAGTGTGGTGGCCTAAACTGCAGTGGAGCTCTTCCTCTTTCCGCTGAGGCATTCAGGAAAGCTGAGGAGACTGCTATATTGCTAAATAACTCGACTACTCAGCTACAAGAACCTGAGAATCAGGTGCTGTATATCAAACCGACATTTGTTCAGTGAAATGAATGGAGGATAATATTTGGGATGTCACAAACCTACAAAAACTCACCTGCTCTTTGGATAAAGAGCAGTGACATAATGATGGACCCTGTCCCTATATCACAGACCTATCATGGTTCAGTACTGGGATTATTAGGAGCCAGCCCCCCAAAGAGACTGTGGCTCTGGCTACGTCTTCTTCTTCCTCACAGCTGCCAAGATCTCACAGGTCATGGTGCCCTGTATCTATGGAAATTGGTGGCTTCAGGCTAGTATTATCTATATTTTTATTGGGAAAGATTCAAATGGAACAATTTGTCAGTAGCCTGACATGCTTACTGCAATGGGATTACTGCTGTGCATAGCATTAAACTCTATTTATACAACTTCATATTACTCTTATGTTTGCCATTAAATAACTTTTGTAAATAATTTCAAGATGAAGCTTTTCTGTCCCCAGTGCTGCTTAGGAAGGCATCAATTAGTCAACTGTATTGCACAGTAGCAGTGAAAAATAACTCAAGCAAAGTGTGGCCAATGCAACATGTGCCAAGGAAATAAAAAAGACAAATCCCTAAACACCAGTAAAGAGTTCATTCTTACTAACAGTCAGACATGATGCCTGTTACAGTTATAGGCCAAACACATTTTCCAACAGAAATGACATTCTGCTGTGGCTTTGTCCTGTCCCTGCAGGGTGCCTGGGCATCCATTTCCTCTTTTTAAAATGCACACGACAGGGCATCACAGCCAGTGGGTTCAGAAATGAGCAATCAGGACACAGGTCTGGGGCCCCAGGACGCGGAGGGGTAGCAGCAAAAGGCATCTGCTGATGTGGGGAGTGCCAGACTGCTGGGACGTTGCCTCTGGTGCTCACAAGCCTCAGGCAGCTCCGTGAAAATATGAGTGAACTATTTTGAGAATATTCAAAAGTAAAAACATCACCATTTTTCTTGTTGCACAGAGAAAGACTGAATCTCTTTCCTCTGCAGACCACAGAGAGGCAGTACCTGTGCCTTTCCTTAAGGCAAAGCGCCTAGCAAAGGAAATATTGTTGGAATTTGATAATTAATCTAAAGCTGTCACTTAAATTATCAAGAATACTAATTTAATGGCAAAATGTAACTTTTAAAGACTTGAACTTGAACTGTACCTTCCTTGTTTGTATCCTCTTTAAGTGTTTTTTTCAACAGCAAGTCCAATATGAAATGACAAATGATGTTAAGTTTTCTACAATCAGATCTGAATCTGATCACATCTCCTCAGAACTGAATCTGATCACCGACATGCTGCAGTACTGTAACAACTCAGCACTTTCTTTTGGAAACAGAAGGGGGCTGTGGTTTAGCAGTGGCTGCAGAGAGAAAAAAATGCTTGATTTAGGCTTTTTTTGAGGCCAGATGAAGGGCAAGATGTAGCGGCTTCTGGAGTTCCCCATTGGGGGCTCCTACTGCTTTTCAAAGCCACATCAAGTGATTACAGCTGAGGCTTGGATCAAAATTACTTTTGTGTCAGAACTCAACTTGCCAAGCAATGACAGATAACCTCTAGAAAATGGCACTGCTATTTTTAATAATATTTCCAGATTGAAAGCATTAGAAAAATGGCAGAAGACAACAAACTGAAAGGCTCACAATTAACTGGGCAACTGGAGACAGCCAGAAATCAAATTGAGGTTGATAGAGAGATCACTAAGGATTTCATCCAAAAAGTGAAATACTTCTTATTAGGTAAATATGCAATGTTCTTTTTGACTAATTTTTTATATATATATTGCAATATAGTATAGCATAATAGATAGCCAGAAAATTATGTAGCTGTATACACATGAAATTTCTTGTCCACCTCCTGATCTGTGTGACCTTTTTCAATCCCTTTTTTCTAGTGCTTCCTTCTCCCAGGTGACAGTACTTCGTATTCATTTTACAATAGATCTCTTATGTTCTGATTATCTTTTATTACATTGCTCAATTTGAATTCCCTCTGTTCCTGGTTTATCTGAGTAAAGGACTACTAAGATAATTTCATACAATTTATAATGGCCAGGCATGTCCAACGAATCCTCAAATTGTTATTCCACCCCCTTTCTCCAGGCCCATAAATAGAGGCTCTCCATAGGGAGCGTGGGAATTAGGACACATACTGCTCCGTCGTCTCTGTAAAGCTGTAACTCGAGGAATCAAAGGATTCTGGTAGAACTTCACAGCTCTCATAACAAAAATAACAAAATAACCATATATACCCTAAAAATATTCCACCCACACAATTGCCGAAAAATGCTGTAAGAAATGGACCCTAAGTTTTTTTACCAGATGCACATCAAAGAGGTTCAAATGTGGCAGGATTTTTTTAATCTCTTGAATCTCTGACCTCATAAATGTCTATGGATTGCATGTTGGCAGCCCTTTGGCATTCATACTTCTACATCCAAATGTGTGTGAGGGCAGATGACAGAGAACTCCTTTTGTTCAGGAACATTTAAATTATTTTATTGAATTGGAAGATTTAAGTCCATTTAATTCCTTATTATTCTCAGTCTTATAGAAAATTCCACCTTTAGCTCTTTTATGTTTCTTAGTAGACATACAACATGTACTAACAATTACAAAAACATTTTTTCAAATCTTTGTTTTGTTAATTGAAGTTTAAGAACAGTAACAGCTGAGATGCATAAAGTTACATTAAATCTGCTGTACTCTACATTGATGTGAATGATGATTTTGCAAGAATATATTTCTACAGAAAATACCTCTCAGGAATGAACTACTGTTTGCACACTAAATATCTTCTATTTAATTGTTGCAGAGTTGCTCTGGAGCATTAGCACAAACATTAACTATGTTTCAACTGTTTATCACACAAGGTCTTGTCTATAAATGGAAGTGAGTAGAAAACAGAACCGATGAGGAGAATTCAGGAGGCGTTGACTGCTCTGTGTGTGCCTGTGCCTCTTAGCAAAGAGCTAGGACAAGCTCATTCATTTGCAATGGGAATTGTCAAAATATAGGGGTTTTTTATTGTAAATTCCCATGCTATCCAAGTCTGACCCAGGTTCCCTCTGCAGCTTAGCCTTTCTCATTAACCAGGGAAGGAGCCACTTTCTCAATATTGTGGCAACTTCAGGGAAGGGATTACACCCACTGACCAGCTTGGAAAGCTCCATTCACACCCCAGTCTCGCCAGCACCTCTTTGATCTGTGGGCCAAGGGAGAAATGGGCTGTGACACATCTAGCTGTGCTGGGTACTGATTTAAAACCTTCCATGGGCTCGGTTCTACAACAGAATTTCAATAACTCAGTTCAAAGTGGGTTCAAATCCTCATTTTAGCCAGTTCTGACAACACTAACAGCAGTACCTGGAAGCATAATATTAAATTACAAAATGTTGGAGATAATTTTCTTACCCCCCTGCTGTGCCTGTCAGCTTTATTCTCCCACATAAGTGAAAGGGTAGGCAGCCATAATGACCATTTACATTTCACTGGGAGGAAAGAGACACTTCAGGATGCTCTCAGCTCCATTTCTGTTGTAGATGAGAGTGCGCCTCCAGAAGACATCGAGAAGGTGGCAAATTACGTTCTGCAAATAAACCTTTCCCTGACTCCACAAGAGCTCACAAGAATGCTTGGCAAAATCAAGATCATTATGAATCACTGTGAAGAGTATCACCTGAACAACAAGGGAAACGTAAAAACGGAGGATGCTCAGACACTGCTGGTAGAGGCACAAAAAGCCGAGTAAGAAGGGTATTCTCATATTGAAGTGCCAGACCCAGCTGGGTTGGCACTGAGCATGGTAGGACTGTTCTACACCCCTGGCAGTATCCTAGTGACACTGGAGGGAAAGTTCAGATGACAGCAGATTTCACCTTGCCATTCCCACGGGGCCTCTCTGGCAGGAAGGAGCCATCACTGCTCGGCTGCAGGAGCCGACGTGCTGCAAGGAAGCAGCTCCTGCCAGCTCTTGGCTCCTGTGCCTGCTGAGTCAAAGAGGCCAAAGCAGCTACTTACTTCCACCTTGGACCTGGTGGAGCATTACATCTGGTTCACTGAGTGGTTTAAATAAGGGTGAGAAAGAACAAACAAGAGAAAAAACGTGTTCACCCATGAGTCTTCCCTACTCGCAGTGCACCACCACGCAGCCCACAGCATCCAGCCCCACCTTGAATACAGCAGCTCAGGAGCTCCCACACAAAGTCCCTTACAGAGGTTTTGCTTTACGAACCTCCAAACCCCAATTTTATGTTTGCTTTTGAATTTGAGGAAACATTTTTGCATGTCAGCATGGGTGCATTTGAAACATGTTCTTGCTTTGTTCTCCATGCCATGATACTACACAAGATTCTATTTTTCCATTTTAGCAAAGCAGCTAAAGGTGTTCTGCCTGTGGATGAAATTAATAATAAACTGAAAAATCTTGTGAAGTCCCAAGGACACTCCAAAAACACCATCATAAAGTTAAATGAAGAGATACAAGGCATCAGAACACAAATCTCACAGGTATCTTGCTGTAAATATTTTATTTTCCACATATATTTTAGAAGAGAAACTTCATCCTTAAGTTTCCTTAATGTAAACTTAAATAAATAAAACCAGATTATGGCACAGATATGACACCAATTCCATACTGGTTAAGGGTCTCTTCTTCTTAATCCATTGACTATCTCCCTCATTACCAAGCTCTGCAAGCTGGATGGATGTTGCATAAGAAACCAGAGATTTCAATTGCTCTGTTTTAGGCTGAGATCCGAGTGAACAACACAAACAATGATCTAAATGACTTGTCAGCCAAACAGACTGAGATGGAAGATGAAATTGCCACCTGGCAGGCAAAAACACTGAGGAATAAGAATCAAGCTACAAAGGCAAGAGCAGAGGCAGAAGTAGCACACAAGCGAGCCCAGAATATTGATAATGTAAGCCTTTCCAGCACGTGTTAAGGGAAAAAAAATTCCCTTCATCTTTCATAGTATTTTTGCTTCAGAAGTGTTACCCTGCTGCCCTCAAAACTATTAACATTTTCCTTATGCCATGCAGTGTAAAATGTCACAGGTTAAGAATAATTTATGTTTTATTTTAAGGCTTCTGTCATACACTTTTGGTTGCTTGAATGAAAGAAAACATATACATTTCTCTGTCTACTCCATGACATTTTTTGTTGCACTGTGTATAAGACTCATAGTCACCATGGGCACCAATAAACACAACAGAACAAATCATAAAACCAGATATTAAAATACATGAGTGATGGGAGCAGCCTGGCCATTCATCCCTCGCTGTTCTCCTTCAGAGAAAATTGCTGTGGGAGTTACTTGGAATTTTTGGTTGGCCTGGTGTTTTTCAGTAGCTCAGTTTTTTGAGAATGCAGCTAGAAATTTTCTAAAATTGCAAGAAGAACCAAGCACCCACAGCACAAGCTTGGAGCATGGCTGCTTCCAAGTTATAAAAAACCAAGGTGAAATCTAAACTGCAGCCTCAACAGCAACCAAGATCAGCAGGGAATGAATTAGCCAGCCAAAGATGTAAAAATCCCAGTGTTGCTACAGATAATTAAATTTGAATTAAGCCTTATGTCAAAATGAAATTTACAGAAAAGCCCTATCAACAGAAGTAAAAACAGCATAAGCTTTAAATATCTTAATACTTTCTTTATATTCTTGCCTCTCCCTTTCCTTGAGATTATTCCACTGGCAGTTTGTTTTAATTGATTCTTATCAGGTTTTGCAAAGCATTTTTTGATGTATATGCATTAAGGATTTATTGTTTTAATATTTAAGAGAATGATAAATCTAAAGTTTGATTCAAAGAGGATGTTAAAAAAAGTATAAAAATCTCCTTCTGTACAACAGATTAATTTTGAAATGCTCTTAAACTAAGCAATGGCATTTTGTTACAGGAATTTGCTGACATTAAAAGAAAGTACACCATTCTTCAAGAAAAGCTAAAAGCCCAAAGACCTCCAAAAGTAACACTGGAAAAAGTGAAGCAGCTGAAAGAAGAAGCAGAAAAACTGGCTGAAGAGACTGAAAAAAAGATTAAAAGAATAACAGGTGGTGTTCTCACTTCTATAGCAAGTCGTAAACATTGTGACAGTTATGAATTCAAGACTGAAGTCCTTGCCCACAGACACTAACAGGCTAGATTCACCTGAAATTGGGTTTTAAACAACTTAACTGGTGAAAATACCTCCTGAAGCTACTCAGTTTAAAAATAGTTGAGTTGATTTGGCTTTTTCTGACGTAAATTGGTCGTTATAAGCAAACTTTAAGAACTGTCCACACGGGCACTTGCAGAGATTTTATTCAGTCAGTTTAAAAACAGGACAAGTGCAAAATCTGCATAAAACTTGGCTGTAGACTTAGTTGGAGGCCCTGATTTATGCACTTGCTTTGGGCATTTGGACCTGTGCTCTGTCTTTCCTCATATTACCCAAGTGATGGCTTGTATTACAGAGCTGCAGGGTAGCTGTTTTTCATCAGTCCATACTTGTTCCCCTTCAGACATTATCTCCGAGCAATGGCAGAACAACCCAGGCACAATTACTGGGTTGTGGAGACTGAAGCTGACGTGCCCTGAACCTGTGGGGCCATTACTGGGAAGCAGAGGGGTCATGGGCAGTGGAGACTGTGGCTGCTCTGGCTGTACCGGCACCAGCCCTCACCACCACACATCTCACCTTGGGTGGGTTTAGAGGGTCACCAAAAACGAAGAGCCCATCTCATGTCACTGCACACAGGAAACCTAATTCTGCCTGTAGCAAAGGTCTGGGCATTCCCGCTGGGAATCCTTAGGTCTAGGATCCTGCCAGGCTCAACATCTGAAAATACCATGTAACATCAGCAAAACTGAAGCTGAAACTCCATCCCAGCAGCAAATTCTCCAGGACAGGATCCAAATAAATATTTTGAGCATATACCTCGAGGAGAAGCATTAAGTGCTTCTCTCAGTCACTTCAAATGTCCCTATGACAAGGGTGCTGGAAGCAGGTAGAGAATACTCATTACCAGTGTGCTTACACTCGTGTAGCTTCATGGGGATCAGCAGAAAACATTCCCGTAAGGGAGACCTAAGCCCATTATGCCTGAATTGTCTAGGCTTGACACACATTAGTGGACACACTGTTCCTCCGAGTGTTTCCACTTAAACCAAGTCCTTTAAGAGGTCTGTGTCCTGCCCCATCCTAGCTGATGGACAAAAGCACATGCTGAGAAATTGATGTCTTTAAGGCTGTCATGCTTCTCTTACTATCCAGAAGCCAGACTTTCCCCTCCAGTTGCATATATAACATTCCCCATTTGAAATGGGCTTATTGTCTCTAAAACTTCTGGGAAAAGAAATGCTGTTAATCCCTGGATTTTACTTACACAAGAAATGTGAGCACCATTGCCTGTCTCTGCTCTTCCAGATTTGGAGAAGAAGCTTCAGGAGCTGAATCAAACCAAACAAGACAAGGCAGAGCAACTGAGACAACTAGAGGAAAAAGTGATAGCCATTAAAAATGAAATCATGGAGCAGGAAAGCAAGTATGCAACATGCAAAAGTTAGAGTCTGAACAGACTATCAGGTAAAATGCAGCTGAAGTCTCTATGATTACCACTTTCTGAGTTTCCTGGTAAAAGGGACTGTCCTCTGGAATTATATCTGAAGGAGCATATAGAATTTTGTCACACTGAATAATGTAATTTTCTCTTCCCTTCCCCCCCAGTTGAGTTTATATGGAAGTAGGAAATACATTTTAATAAACCAGCTGATTTAGTAATCAGGCTGTAGTCTTTAAGGGAGCTCTGTAATACACTCCTGTGCACAGCATAGGGCTTCTTGATTTAGAGTTTGGAAATCCAAAAGGAGGATTGCTCGGCACATGGTGTGATTGCTATGAGGCACATGGTGTGATTCTTGGGGTGTCCTGTGCAGGGCCAGGAGCTGGACTCGATGATCCTGATGGGTCCCTTCTAACTCAGCATATTCTTTTAATCTATGAAAATGCAGTGGGCAGTACCTCCATGCAGCACAAGCCCATTAGCAGTGGGCAACAGAGAGCCAATTTCCCAGTGCCCACTGGATGGCAGTGCACAGATGCTTAACACTGAAAGCAACTGGAAGGACCTTCCTTTGTCAATGGACCTCCTGCAATGCCTATTTTTCTTATGCTTATAAGGGGTTTCCCACATTTTTCATTAATGCAACCAACAACTGGAGAATAACTCCAGCTTTTTGGTTTAAGCAGTGACTCTAAAGGGCCAGAAATGTTGAAAAACAGTTTCTCCAGCTCTTCTCCCACATGCAGCACTTCACAAAAGTCAGGGTTTACTCAGCAGTTTTTTTGTAGCGATAAAGAAGATAGGAATTGGCCTAAATTTTAGTTCGTAATTCCTTTTATTATTTAAATACAGAAGGAAACTGGGGCTAAGCAGATGCTATAGAAGTGATAGAGTTTTAAAAAGACTGAAGTGAGCTATGCCTCTGTTTCAAAATCCTACCCTTGGTATACATATTCCTGCAGGACACAGAACAGACTAATGATGGCTTTTCCTCAGTTAAAAACAGTCCTGTCATTCCTGGCTGGATTGTCCCACAGCGAGCATTCATCATGGACTTCCTTCAGCCCAGTGCTGCTTCAGAGCTCGGATGCAGCCCAAACCACTTCTATAAAACAAGGAATGCTCTGCAGGAATACAGGGCTCTTAGCATTTACCCATCCTCATGCCAGCAGCACCAGTAAAACAATCCTTATCGATCCCACGGAGATAAACACCGCATAGTTATCACCCTGTGTTTACAAGAGCTAAAGCAGCATTGGTATGCGGTGGGGGGCTTGGGTGGGAATTGCTGGCACGGATGAGATTTCAGAGATAACTCCTCTGACTCAAACCAGCTGTGCTCCAGGGCAATGTGCAACATGCATTCCACACATAATAGCTTCTGCTGTGAAAATGATGGAATCAAATTATAATTTTGATATAATCTAACAAAGCCACCTGAATGCAAGAATGCATGTAATTTGTAGGTTAGCATTTTCTGAATTTTAGCACTTTGAAAAATCATCTGTGAGGTGTGAGACTTCTCTGTAAGTTACTAGGCTGTAGTCAGATGCCTGTATTTAGGCTGACTTTGTCATAATGCAATAGAACATCTCTGTTTTACTCGGAGCACACACCAAGCTGTTCACATGCAGATCTCCAGGTAACAAAGGATTTTCTGCAGGTTTCAATGTATCCTTGCTGCACTGCACCCGGAAGAGGCAAACTGAAGCGCTTAGACAGAAATTCTCAATTGCATATAAACCAAAATTATTTCATTCATGTCTTTAAAAATCTGAATTCGCAAGCAGAAAATTGAAAGAGAACTTCCTCCTAAAATCCACTGTTGGCTGTGAGAGTCGCCATATGGCTTTCCACAAGCTGTACAGATGAGAAATCTGTAAACACAAGGCAGTTAAATGTATCCATGGGGGGAAACAGAAATCGCTGGAAGAAAAACGGAAACAGGAAGAAAGCCAGCGTGGAGTCTAACCTCCCCAGCCTTCCTCCAAGCATGCTCAGACACACAAAGGAAGCAAACCTGATGTGACCAGCAGCTATAGAACTTTAAATCCATCCTGTGACTGCTTCTGAGGTTTACAACTGTGCATCATTCCCCATTGGAAGTGGCACAAAAACTTTTAA
This sequence comes from Corapipo altera, assembly GCF_003945725.1. Lineage (NCBI taxonomy): Eukaryota > Metazoa > Chordata > Aves > Passeriformes > Pipridae > Corapipo > Corapipo altera. The sequence goes on from NW_020884881.1 coordinate 8,714,702, forward strand.
AGTGTTTTTTCAAAGTTAATTTGTGGGGAAAATGCTATATCTAGATCAAAAATACCTATTTTTAGTTCCCCCTGGACCTGTTCCTTGTGGGCAGAAGTGGCTTCAGAAAACTGTTTCTTGAAAAAAAATTAAAATCAGTATCTTGCAGTAAAGCATTTTGACTTCAATAGCACTAATCAAAATGCAAACAACACTCAACCAAACCCACATATAATCAAAGATATATTTAATCAAAATTATATCATCAGCTCTGTCTGCCAGGCATTCAACCACTGCAGTGTTTTAAGAAAACAAGTGATCAAGTGGATCCCACTGAGGTAAAATTCTGAAATTTTATTCTTTGAGAAGACTTCAAACACATCACAAGCACAGACACTGCAGTGCTGTAAAGCTGCTTCACCAACCACAAAAACAGAGCACAACACAAAACTGAATTTTTGTCATTTGAAGAAACAAATTAAAATACTCCCACTCACTATTTGTTGTGAGCACTGCAGAGAGGGACGGACACAAACAAGTTCTCTGCTCCTAATCACGCACACACTGAACGCTGGGAGTTCCAGCTACCTCTGAAAGGTGACCACAATTATGAGGGATGGTGGCCATCCAGTCTGGGGCTGCAACTCCAACTCAATCCCTGATGCCACATGGCAGAGTCACTCCCAGGCTGAAACAAAGAGTATTTGCATGCTGTCTCTGGCAAGGCATGAAGGAGCCTAGGCACAGCAGTTATCAGGGAGCTTGGAGGGCAATTTTACCCAATTTTAGGTATAGGAGAGGATAGGACTTCTACAAGGCTGTGAAACAGACAAAAAAAAAAAAGGAGAAAACTTCAATAAAAGTTGAAAAAATATGGGACAAAAAAAGTCCAGTGGCAATGAAACACTCTGTCCTTGCACAGTTGCACATGGAGTGATGTTGGTGCTCATCTGCCATGGACCAAAAGAGGTTCTAACCACAGCAAAGTAAAACATTTTCTGTTAGTGGGACAAAAATATTTGTTTTACTGAAGCTGAAAAATATGACGGGATTATGAAACTGAATTAGTTTTGTCAATTTAGAAGACCATATTGCAGGGGAAGTTTAAAATATTACAATTCCTGTCAGCTTAGAGTGATTTCACTTCATGGATATCTTTAATGAGACAGGCCCACAAGTTCTTTAATCAGGAGTCTTGGGTTATGTTTCAGACCTGCTGTTTAACCTTTAGGGCAAGTCATTTGGTATCTTTCTGTTTCTGCTTATCCATCTGTAAAATGAGAATGAGCATATTTACCTACCTCGGCAGGGTTTGCTGGACAGACAGACTGTGGTGTGTTTTCACTCTGGCACTGCAAATAGTGAGGGCAAAGTGTTCTTGGGGGACACTGGTACACGGTAAAGATTTACACAAGTTCATGTGTTACATATGTGAAAGCAAACCTCGGGTAAATAAACCCGGGGATCTCTCCCAGCCACACATCCATCCTTCATACTCGCTCCTTGGCATTTATTTACCAGTAAACCTTCCCCTTGGGTGCCAAGGGGACTCTGCCACCAGCCGATGAAGCCCCCGTGTCTGCCAGCAGAGCCCAGGGAAGCGACACGTGACGCTGGGAGCGCAGGGCAGCTCCAGCACAGCCATTTACGCCTTGCAGCTGCCCCAGCGCCCCTGGGAAGGCAGCACCACGTGAAACGAGTGACAGCCTGGCAGCGGCTGATCTGACGGGCCTCTCTGCCTGTGCCAGGGCCAGACCAGGCCATGTATGGCAGCACGGCCGCCACCTCCAGGAATGGCATAGGAACGGCATTCCTTAGCCACGTGTGCTGGCACCGCAGCACCGGGCAGTGTGGGGCCACCGAGCATCACACGTGACAGCTGCCAACACCCTGGTTCTTACCGCACAATCATCCATCCATCCATCCATCCATCCATCCATCCATCCATCCATCCATCCTTCCCTTCCCTCCCTCTCTGGCCCAGCCCCATCAGCACTAACCCCATTCCTTCACTGTTTCTCCACCGACAGGAACAAGGAGAGGGGTCACCCGATCGGTGATTCCTCCCACTCACCCCCTCCCCCCCAGTTATCGCACGCTGCCCAGAGCCTGCTCCCGACGCTGGAGAACAGCGGGGAGGGCACAACCTGTGGGCCAGGGGCTGGAGCCCGGCGTGTCTCCCTCGGGGCTCCCTGTCTGCAGCGGTTCCCCTCCCCGGGCCGCTCTCTCCCTGCTTCCCACCCCGACTGGGCTGCTCTTCCTCGACGGCAGCCGCCCTTGCGCTCCTGCCCCGAACGAGCGCGGCGGCGGGGCCAAGCAGCCCCGGGGCGGGGGGCCGAGCGGGAGGGGCTCGGCCGGGCCCGGCCCCGCGGGGGCGGTGGGGCGGAGGAGGAGGAGGACCGGGGGGCGCCCGACGGCGCGGGGCCACTGCCCGGGAGCCGCGGGAGCTGCGGCGCCTGCGTGGAGCGGCGGAGCAGCAGCAGCTTTCGGCGGCGCGTGGAGGGGCAGCCCCGTCCCGTCCCGTCCCGTCCCACCGTCTCCCGTCCCGCCGTGTCCCGTCCCATCTATCCCGCCGGTGCCCGCCGCCCGCCATGGGCCGCCTCCCGCTGTACCTCTGCTGCTGCCTCGGTAACTCCCGCCCCGCTCCGCTCCGCTCTGCCCGTCGGGGCACGGCGGGCCGGGCGCGTCCCTGCAGCGCCCGCCGGGGCGGCTCGGGGCGCGCAGCCTGACCGCGCTCCCGCTGCCCTCTCTCACCCCCTGTCCCACTCTCTCCCTCACCCTCTGTCCCGTTCTCTCCCTCCCTCCGCGGCCGCGCAGCGCTGTGGCCCGCGGCGGCACAGGAGCCCGAGTACAGCTACGGCTGCGCCGAGGGCAGCTGCTACCCGGCCACCGGCGACCTGCTCATCGGCCGCGCCGCCCGCCTCTCCGCCTCCTCCACCTGCGGCCTCCGCCAGCCCGAGCCCTACTGCATCGTGAGCCACCTCCAGGTGAGCGCCGGGGCGGGCGGGCAGCTCGCCCGGGCACCGCGCCGGCCGCCGCTCCGTGCAGGCGGCGGGGCGGCATCGCCTCCCGCGGCGCCCGCGGTGCGGGGGCATCGCTCGGGCCGGTGCGGGGGACGAGCCGCCGCCTGCGGGAGGGAGGCGCGGGCAGTGGGCTCCGGTGGGGCAGCATCGTGCCCCGCGTGGGACCCCAGACCCCGGGTCCAGGCAATCCCTCGCGGCTTTCGGCTCCCGACCCCCCTTTCCTGATCGAGGGATGGAAGGAGGAATGTGCCGCAGTAGGTTCAATTAATGCTTTATTTCCAGGCTTGCTGAGAGCCGTCTAGACAGTTTCCTGATGGAGAGTGGGCTGTAGGGCCCGGCAGTGTTTTGGCCACAGTCCCCGTAATGTAATTACATGTGTATGGTCTCCGAGTGAAAGGACGTAAATAAGGTTGTCTCAGCACATCTGGTGGAAAATCCAGAGCTCGTTGCTGTTTAAGCCAGAAGCAGCTCACCAAGCTTAAAATCTCAGAGACAGAAGGGATGGTGGAGAAGAGTAAAATATCAGTTATAAGTGGAACTCTGTTGAACTGAAAGTAAAGGGATAATCTCCGAACAAATTACTGTGGAGACAATAGGACCGGATTCTGGCACTTGGAAGGAAAACCACGGGAAGCAGGAGGGGCTGTAGCACTTGACCCATTTGTGCCCTGAAGTTACCAAATCTCACCCCTCCTTCACTGCCTTTAGTTTTACCATAGTGCTTTGTCTACTAGAGTTAATACTTTATTTAACATGGGGTTTAGCTTCACTGGAACATTTTCAGAGTATATTGAGATTGACTGCAGCTTAGCATCACTTGTAGAACGGACTAACAATGGCACTTTGTTATGTTGTCTCAAAAAATGTTGAAGTGCCACAGTAAAAAGCTTCGCTTCAGAAGTTCTCTGCCCTTATTCCTGATCTCACAGCCCCAGTTCAGCATTTAGGATGTCCCTGGTTACTTCTGAACCATCGTGGGTGGTATTGAAGAAATCGTGGGAAGGTGCCGAGTATCCTCTTAATAACATGAGACTTGGCCGCGTTGAGTGCTTTGCAGAATTAGGTCTTCTAGGATTCAGTTTTGGTGGGAGGAGTGAATTGTGGCATGAGGTGCTAGGGCAGAGGAACCTGGAGCTGGCAGGAGCAGACATCTTCCCTGGAACCCCTGCTCTTGCCATTCTCTCTGCTGGAGGAGTCTTTGAGGACTGATGGTAGGTAAAGCACTGAACTTGGGAGGAGCTGCTGAAGTCCACACTGGTGAAAGGAAAAACCTATGTGGTGCAGACATGCCAGCTCTCACATTCTTGGCTGATAAAGCACCACGTTATTCTCCGTAAACATGCTCTAAAAGAATGAAGCTTGTGTAGCTTTTGACAGTGATGGGTTGCTGGTGTGTTGGGACTCCCTCATTGCCATGCAATGAGCTTCCCTCCCTCATCTGCTTCCTCCAGTTGATTTGGGCAGGAACCCTCCCTTTTGGTTTGGCTTGCATCCTACCTTGCAAAATCATGAAGTGGTGGTTTGGGGCACTAGGACAATGCAAAAAAAGCACAGTTTGTAGTAATAGCCATGATGGGGTTTTGTCGTCCTGGTGAAGAAGCTTCTGGTTTTCCCAAGTAGCAGATGCCAGACTTGCTCTGAGCTGATTTTCTATGGGCACACCTTGTAATGTGTGCAGATGGAGTTTATGTGCTTGGAGTTGAGAAGATGCAAGGAGGACTTCGACCATCCGGATTCAGAGTCAAGTCAACCCTGTGCTGAAAGGGCTCAATCACTAAATCGCTGATGGCCCCTTGACGTGCACTGAGCCTTGCAAGAGGTATCCCTAATGCAAACAACTTGCATCTCCAAGCTAGCTCCTAAAAGCCAATATGATTTCACACAAGTTGTTGAAGATGCAGTTTTGCACATGTGCACTTTTACAGAAGCCATTCAGCAATTTTCTGTAGGTGCTGCCTTTGGTTCTGGCTTCTGCTGGGGAATACTTGTGTTGGAAGAGATTTCCTGAAACTGTAATTTTGATAAAAAACATACTTCCCCTAAAAATGAAGTTTATGGAATTCCTGGCATGTTTTCCATTTGACAATTTGCATTAATTCATAAAGGTAAATACACTTGGTATTTCAACAAAAAAATACCTTTGATGACTCCTGCAGGCAAAATGAATGGAATGTGATATGGATGGAAAATACTCTTATCTGCAGGAAGCAACTATTGCCCCACGGATAAAATCAGTAATGCTGATTATTGTGTTGTTTCAGGAGGACAAAAAATGTTTCATATGTGACTCTGAGGATCCCTTCCATGAGACTCAAAATCCTGACAGTCATCGCATTGAAAATGTTGTCACCACGTTTGCTCCAAATCGCCTGAAGCTCTGGTGGCAGTCAGAAAATGGTATGGGGCTTGTCCGGAAAATGCTGTGGGGTTTGTCTGGAGCCATTTCCGGGTCTGGGAGCTGTTTTCCCTCCTTTTGTTTAAGGATACCTGTGGGTTTGCTGTTATCTCTGGCCTGGTGATTACTGCCCTGTGAAGGATCATGCTGTGTGAGGAGGGATGAGTAAAACTGGCTGCTTTTGTGTGCCCAGGAGTGATCCTTAATCCATAATGAAAGCCCCCGACTCCCCCAGGAGTGTTGGAAACAGCCATCCCAGCACTTTGCAAGAATCCTTTCCTAAAGAAAAGAGTTTTCCACAGTGGCCTCAGATCTCACTCATGTTTGGGCAGCAGGAGCAGAGCAGCCTTCCAGGAGTAAATATCCCAGGCAGCGCTGCCAAGGAAGCACCGCAGGGCTTCCCCGTGCTGCTGGACTGGAGGGAGGTTGTGGAAGGAGGAGATTTGGGTGCAGAGCTGGGGGCTGTCGCCCTGCCTGCAGACCTCCTGTTTCCCTTTCCTACCCCAGGAGAGTAAAGCCAGGAGTATCTCTTACCCTGCAAATTGCCTTGTCCCTCCTGGGCTCCCTGAATTCCCTTATCCATATGCCAAACAATAAAATGAACTCCATATAAAAGCCAACCAGTTAAAAAACATATTGCACGTTAGTTTGGTGGAGGTTTTTTTGTTGTTTTTGGGTTTTTTAATCCTTCCTCTGCCTGTTATACTTTTCTGGTTATGCTTTTGGCATGCCTTCATACACAAAACAAGGCATTGAGGTTTCTCAAAGACTAGTCCTACCCTGAAGCTTTAAAGCCAGCTGGACAGGACAGGATTTCTGCAAAAGCATTGGCAGTAGATGCCTTACTGTATATGAAAAAAAAAAAGTAATATTTATAACAGTTTTGTTGCCTGTTATAGAAAGGTTTTCACAAAATCATTTTTAATCATGTAGATCAGCCTAGCAAGCTGCTTGCCTCCAGTGGCTCTCTTCTAACATTCCAGATAATTCATGTTTCTTGCAACAGACTTGGCAGCATTCACACAGAAAAGTTCTTAGCTCATAAGGTCATGAAAATGTCCTTCAACAATAAAAAACAAATGATTCTTTCTGTCCAATTCATGTTTTCTTCTATTCAGGCATACAACATAAGGGACCATTGCTGCATCCTTCACATTATGTTACAGCTGGTTGAAAATTTGACTGCTTTATTGTTTTATTATTTTTATTTCTTACCCTTTCTCCTCTCTGTAAATCTTGATTTTATTTTTTATTTTGAACTACAGTATAATTAGTATCCAGCTGTTTTGAGAGGTCTTTTCACAAGGCAAAATAATATTTGTAGCTGTTTTTCTTCCTTTCTGTGTAGAGTCCTTGACCGTAGGTAGTCATACAGCAGAGTTTGGAAAACCTTTTGCTTCTCACCAGTTTCCTAGCTCTTGTGATTGCAAAGCAGGGCTATGATAGTTGCTTTAGGAGTATCTCAAAACCAGGTTGTGAAGGAACTGTGGACAGGAGAATCCAGACAGTGAAAAAGAGTGGGAAGTGGTCTCCACCAGACATGGGTGAGCCTTGGGGTGTTAGGGCTGCAGAAGCTCTGCTGCCAGATGGGCTGTAGTATGTGAGGACAGCCTGGGGTCATTGTGTAGGTCTGGGCACAGCATCCCCAGTTGTACCAGCTGCTGGGTGCTTTGGTGCCAGGACCCAACCGTTGCAGTCTGGTCTCTGCCCTACATCCAGTGATGCCATGATACGCAGTCTGAAGTTAGGTAGTGCAGGCTCACGCTTTGGGTGTAGCGTGTTTGGTGCCAGTGATGCACAGGAATCCCATGTGTGATCTTCAGCAGATCCTTGGTGTCTTCTCTTGTACCTCAGAAATGCACTAACCCTCACACTCCTTTTTTACAAAAGAGCCCAGTGGTAAATAAAAGAGCCTCTGCGCCAACAGAGCGAAGAGCTTTGGCAAAATTTAGATGTAGAAGCTGGTGGGTGTCCTTGTTTACTGCACGCCTTCTTTTCTCTGCCCTTGCAGGTTTGGAAAACGTGACTATCCAGCTGAACCTGGAGGCTGAGTTTCATTTCACTCATCTCATTATGACCTTCAAGGTAAGGAAACCACAGCCTTACCCTGAACCCTGAAACATGGGGAAATGAGAGGTCTTGTAGTCCTTCGCATCTGTTTGATATTTGGGATTTAAGTTTTGTCTGAGCTGTTTGGCCTGATTTTTTTGGAGCTGCCAACCATTAACCCCTGCAGAAGTCATGCAGAAAGGCTGAGCTGTAACTTGTGTTTGAGCCCTAGTGAGGCTGCAGAAGGAATCATACTGAAGCTGGGGTTTGTGTTGGTGTGTCTCTAGCAGTTGTGTTCTAGAAATCATATAGTAGCAAGGATTTTTTTTCCTAAAAAAAAATTGGCCATAGTATCGGCTTTCATTTGGCAAATGGAAAGGTCTTCAGGAAGAAGGAACATCTGTACACAAAGTGTCTTTGTTTCTTTACAAACAGATGTCTTGGAATGGCAGAGTATGTCCTGTACATCCTGAATCACAGGCAAGCGCTAGTGGCAACCTTCAGCTGAGGTTTTGGGGGCTGCAGGTCCTGCAGGGCTAGATCCCTGCTCCTCCCATGTGGACAAATGAATCTCTTCATTTTTACCCATCAGCTTTCTAGGAAAGCTGGTTCCTCTTTACTGTAGCATCAGTTAGGGTTTCTCCCATTGCCTCAAGGTGGTGGCTGAGGTGGAAGATGGTCCTTCTTGCTGGACCCAGCAGCAAGGGACCCCCAAACAACCTCTAATGTGATGAGGCTGCTGCAGCCATTGTACCCCAGTGCTGGGGCTTGGTCTGCCGTCAGGAGGAAGACTTTAGGGGAAAGATACTTTTAATAATGAGTTGTTGACTTTGTGTGGTAGGCACTTGAACTGCCTTACCTCTGGGTTGCTACATTTTCTGTTGGGTGAGATACCAGTTTCTAAATCAGGTGTTATTTTCAGCCAGGAAGCACAGAGAAAATCTCTTTTCAGCTGTGATTGAAATGCTTTTGTGCTTGGCTCTGGGAGGTCCCCCTCTGAATACCTAAAACTAATGAATTGATGGTTGGTGTTTCTTGGTAGGTGCAAGCCAGGTGTTACTACCTGTTTTTTGAAAGGCAGCATGTAAATTGAAACACGATATTTTTTAGGTCAGAGAGATTAAAATCTTTCAAAAATCTCATAAACTATTTGTTCTAGAGTTCAATATGTGAAGGTAAGAAGGACAGTAGTTTGTCAGTGGTGAAGCAAATGCAGCCTGCCAGAGTCTGGGCAAGGTGAGCAGGAGGAGGGCCAGTGGAGACTGGGGGAGTCAAATGCAGCAAGAGTGGATGAAGCTGAACCTCTCAATCTCCTTAAGAAGAAGGTTTTCTTAAGGGAGCATAGAGGATGATTAGTACTGAATGTCAGAGACACTGCAAAACGTCATGTAGTCAGACAAAGAGAGGTGGGCAATCCCAGGGCTTCTCTGAGCATCAGAGGTAACTGCTCAGCAAGAACTTCTGGGTGTCAGAGCTGGGGAGGAAGCACTGACAGTGGCCTCTCAGTCCTTAGGGCAGGAGAGGAGGCCCATTAGGTCCTTTATAAGAGATTAGGCAAGGACGTACAGCAGTGAAGAAGGATGTGCTGCTGTCCACAAGCAGTGGAAAGAATCTTTTTGTCTCCCTAAAGCCCTGCTTTAACCCCCACTTTTCAGAAAGGATTTGGAATCCAAAAAGCTTACAAGTTCGCTTATTTATTGTAAGTGTATTTAAACACTTGGCCACTGAGTGCCATTTTCTGAAGATGGGGCATCTGTGGTTTGATGTGTGTTACTTCAAATATCTACCCCTGAGCAGAAAGTGGGATATCATCAGAAAAATATTCGCAATATTTCCAAATATTGGAAACAGTGCGGGGAGAGAGATTAAAATTCAGGCATGGATTACTTGCACTAAAAAGCGCTCAATGTAAATGCAAGTAATAATTAACTGAATAAAATCTCTTTTGTTTTTCTTACTGTTAGACATTCCGTCCTGCTGCAATGTTGATTGAAAGATCGTCTGACTTTGGAGAGACATGGCAAGTTTATAGGTATTTTGCATATGACTGTGAGAGCTCGTTTCCTGGGATTTCAACTGGACCCATGAAGAAAGTGGATGACATAATTTGTGATTCCCGATACTCTGACATCGAACCTTCAACAGAGGGAGAGGTCAGAGTAATTTTTTTCCCAAAATGTTTATTGTGTAGACCTTTTGTCTCTTATTTTTAAAGCTGAATCTTTTGTTGTTTGATTTTTTTCCTCCAGGTAATATATCGTGTTTTAGATCCCGCTTTTAGAATTGAAGATCCATACAGTCCAAGGATTCAAAGTATGTATGCAGTTACCTTCCAGTCTCATTTGAAAGCATTTCAATACTTACTTGCTTACAAAAAACAATAAGCCACAAAGTTATTCATTAGCTCTGATTGCAGTTTTGAAGTCATATGAATACCTTTGTGTATGATTCCTTTTCCTAACTTGGACAGTGACATGAAATAACAATCGGTGTTGTTGACTCAAGGGATTGCCCTAAATATGCATCATTGGAGTTGGTCCTTTTCTTAATTGATCAGGGTTTTATTTTCATTAAAGACCCCCTCTTCTTAAAATACATACAGTTGCCAAGAGAAACCTTGGACTGTGATCCTGTAATTGTACAGTATTCAGAAAGCAAAGAAATAGAACTACAAAGGTACTTAGATCATTGTGCATGTCTAGCTAAAATCAGTGGGTCCACGTTTTATTTTTCAGGGCTTTGAGTCATAACTTTGGAACAGTTGGCTGTGGTAGCGCTGCATGGCTGAACTACACAGATGTGGTCATGAACCACGACTTACTGTAGTGTTTGTGTCTGGTCATGGCAGTCCATGAATGCAAAGGCAGAGAGATCTGTTGCTGATGTGGCTCAAAGAGAAACTGTGGGGCATTTGGGCTGAAGGAACTGCTTGGCCTTAAGCTTGACCTCCCATTTAATGTGCATTCTCAGTTTCAGTTCATGTCCTTCAGTGCAAAGCTACCCGGGCAGCAGGAAATATCTGCAGTAGAGAATTGTCTGCTGGTTGCTATACAAGTTTAATGTTAGGGGTTTTTTAACAGACATTTTAAAGTAGAAACTGCTTTCATGGGCTTGAAATGCTCTTTCAAGTGTAGTTCAAGGCTATAAGAAATTACACAAGATTCACAATATCAAAGTGGACATGTAGACTGAATTAATTACTGCAATATTGTCTTCCCATGGATTATCCCTCAAGAACTTCTTTGTATTTGGTCAGTGATGGGGTGTTGCTTCTTTCCACAAAATGTAACTAATTATATTTGCTAGCAAAGCAGGGCATACGCAAAACAAGAATTATTTGTGTCTTTATTTCCATCTAGGACTTTTTCCAAAAGGCTTGTAACTCCTAAGGCTCTTGGTCCACTTGTCAGCAGTTTCTTAATATCGAGTCCTTGCCTATCTTATGTTTAGAGAACCAGTGTCTCCTTGGTGGTGCTGTTCTGCGTGCCTTTAATATTTGTAGTTGTGCCTGCGCATATCTACAATAAAGTAGACTAGTATTTTTACTTAAACTTAAACTTATACATTTATCAGTCTGTAGTAAAATAATGTAATTTCTTTTTTATTTAATTTGGGAGTCTGAAGTGATCTATAGTATCTAAGTGCTGAAATTAAATCTGATCTAATCTGCCTATAGGAAGTGTGCGTAGGAAGTCACTCCTGGCTTCCTCCCATTCAGTACAATATCTGGTAAATAATTCCAAAATGGGTTTTGTGAGTTTCTGGGGATTTTTTTTTTTTGTGTCCCCTGCAGACCTGTTAAAGATTACGAATCTGAGAGTCAAATTCGTCAAGCTGCACACGCTGGGAGACAATCTCTTGGACTCTAGGATGGAGATCCGAGAGAAGTACTACTATGCCATCTACGACATGGTGGTTCGTGGGAACTGTTTCTGCTATGGACACGCCAGTGAGTGTGCACCGGTGGAGGGCTTAGATGAAGAAGTGGAAGGAATGGTAAATATTCACAGTTTTTGCATAAAGCTCTTCCTGTCTGTGCCTCTTTTAAGTGATTTGAACACAAATGTAAAGATAACACATCTGTACCCCTTCTCCACACTCTTGATTTTCAAACAAAAAACTGTTCTAATTATTCTTTCTCAGCAAACATATCTGTCCTTATAGGTGTTAATCAAACACAGAGATCTCAGATTAGGTGAAAATTGTTTCAATGTTCCTTTTCTAATTATGTTAAAGAGCTGATGAAATTCAAAGGTAGGAATGAAGAAAGGGGGTGTAACCTTATTGGGTCAGAGACAGGTGTTGATTTGGTTACCCTAAAATTGGAGCAAATAGAGGCATCAAAGGATGTGAATCAAACATGTCCTGTGTTTGTATCAGTTGTTACCAACTGAGAAGTGGAGACTGTAGCCCTAATTAGCACAGACCCTGAAGGAAAATCCTAGTTGTCTCCCTGGTACGCTGCTGCACAAGTGCCACATCCTTTCTGGGGTCTGTTTTTCTGGATGATTTTTGCCTCACAAGCAGTAATAGCACCCCTGTTAATGCGTCAGTTATTAACTCGGTGGAAATGTGAAGCGTACAGGGAAGTTGTGTGGGTTGTCCACGGGCCGCTGGATGCTGTCAAACCCATTATGCTCCTTTGCCCTGTGCTTTTGGTCCCTAGCTACACTCGAGCTTTGCCTTTAACATCATGGCTTCAATGCTGGTAGTTCTGGTGAACTATGGCAGCAGCTGTCACATGATCATTGCAGGTCTAGTCTACTTGGTGTTTGTTTTGTACACAGTGAAGGCAGTCTGGGGTTGATGGATAAACCCCATCCAAACTGTTTATCTTTGCTTTGAGAACCAAGGCAGAGCTGGAAAGCGGGGCTGGGCTAGTGGTGCTGATATAACTAGATGCATTTTAATAGCTAATTAACAGCTAATAAAAAGCTAAGTTTTAGTTCCAAGAGGCTTTTGTGATTATTGAGGTGGAACTGTGCTCTCCTTGTTTATATCTGAAAGCATTTATTTGGGCACTAGTTCCAGTAAGGAAAGAAGGACGAGTTTGTATGAGGACATTCTTACCTTGGCAGGTAAAGGACACTCCTATGGCCCTTTATGCCTTTCTAAATGCATTTAGGTAGATGAAAGTCTCCAAAAGTATATCCATTATGTACTAGCTATATTTTGCATTAATTGGAGAATGTTTTTTTTTTTTCCCTTTGATAAACAACTTTCTTTTTTTCTTTTTTTTTCTTTCTTTTTTTTTCGATTACAGGTCCACGGGCACTGCATGTGCAGACATAATACCAAAGGATTAAACTGTGAACAGTGTTTGGATTTCTACCATGACTTACCCTGGCGCCCCGCTGAAGGTCGCAATAGTAACGCATGCAAAAGTGAGTTTGACTAAAACGCAGAACTGCACTCTGTGTTACATGCTGTTACTTGGGAACTTGTGACCGTGTGTAAAGTCCTGAATGTTCTTTGGTTGACATCGTGTGTCTTTTCTGCAGACTTGCATCTGCCCCAGGACCAGGCTCTTACTTTGCTTTCTGCCTTTGTCACAGAGTGCAACTGCAATGGCCACTCCAGCCAGTGCCACTTCGACATGGCTGTGTACATGACGACAGGGAACACCAGCGGAGGAGTGTGTGACGACTGCCAACACAACACTATGGGACGCAACTGCGAGCAGTGCAAGCCCTTCTACTTCCAGCACCCAGAAAGAGATCTGCGGGACCCTGACGTCTGTGAGCGTAAGTGCAGCCTCACTCCTCAGGTTGGGAATGGCCTTGACAGAAAGTGGTTGTCTTGGAGGTCTTGAGCGAGCCTGGCTGGTTTTCATTTTCTCTTTGAGAATCTGGAAATTTACCTGGTCCTAATGTGTTCAACCCTTTCCATGTCTAATACTTGCAAGAGTGATGCAGTCTCTCTACGCAGCAGCTTAGTTTAAATAACTTAGTGTGAGACTTGGCCTTTTATTTTGTAGCAGTTAATAAAACATGTGCAATGCTTCCTTCTTAGCTTGCGACTGTGACCCAGCTGGCTCCCAAAATGGTGGCATCTGCGATCGCTACACTGATTTCTCCACTGGCCTCATTGCCGGACAGTGCCGTTGTAAATTGTTTGTTGAAGGGGAGCGTTGTGACCTCTGCAAAGAAGGTTTTTATGGCCTGAGTGCCGATGACCCAGCGGGTTGTCAGTGTGAGTAAAAACATATGTTCCTTTATGTGTGATCAAAAGCTCTTTGAGGAGCTGTTAGAGCTGGGAGAAATTGTTTTGTGGGGTGGATTTTTTCTTTTTTTCCCTTTCTTTCATGTTTTTGCTGAAGGAAAAACATTATTGTAGATTTGCTGTAGCTTGGAGTTGACCAGTCCTTAAAACCCAGTTCACCTGCTGATCCTTCTTGTGTATTCAGTAGAAATATCATAGTCCTCCTTATTTGTTTTCAATGATAGTCTCTAAGCCAGGGAAGTTTCACTGGGATGGGTGGTGGGCAAAGTGTGCAATTAATTTCTGTCCTGGGGAATTCAGGGGAAGCTTTAATGTATATATTTAAGTTGAATACTGTCTAAAATATGACTCCAATCCTGCCTTTTGACCTGCCTGTTTCTATTTCCCAATCTAGCTTGTGCATGTAATCCTCTGGGTACCCACCCCGGGGGGAATCCTTGTGATTCGGAGACAGGAAACTGCTATTGTAAGCGTCTGGTGACAGGAAAGCAGTGCAATCAATGCCTGGCAAGTAGTTTACCATAAAATAAATTAGGAGACAGTGGTGTGAGGGAGGCTGGATTGTGGAAAGCGTGGAGTCTAGTGCTAGGCACTGTCTCTGACTGCCTGAAAGCCCATGCCTGGCATTCAGGCTGGAGTGGGCACCTCAGGATGTCAGCAGCGTGCTGTGTTACAGGGAGCTGGGATGCATGTCAAGGCGGACAAGAACATCCAGTTTAATTCCTGGGACCGTAAGGAGTGAGACATTAGGATACCTGTGGTTGCTCTGTGGAAGTGAGGGATCTGGGGCAGTTCTGCTGAAGTCCTCACTGGGGTGAAAGACAAAATGATCAGGGAAGCAGTGTTATCAAAAAAATTGCTTCCTATACGGGCCATTATTTTAGGCAGGGATTATTTCATACGCATACATTTCCATGTAGTGTTTATGCATGCTGGAGTGTTATAGAAACAGACTGTCAGATAACTGGATGTGTTTGTACAAACACTGACAGACTCTTATCTAGCAGTGGAAAAGCTAAAGCAGTGTGTCTGCCTGTCCAACAAGCAAGTTGCAGAGTAGCAGTCCTGGAAGGGCAGTGTCCCACATTTGGCTTGCTTGCCCTTGAAATGCTCAACAAGGTGGGAGGAGAGCAGGTGGGGGGTGGTGTTGGTGGTTGTGGGGGTAGACCTACAACAAGGGGAGCAGGATTCATGGGTTGTGGGGGCAGTCTGGGATAGTTTATGCCGAGTATTTAAAAATTTGCCTTTGGATATGTCAGATTAAATCTACATCAGGTAACATTGCCGGTGATGTTTTTTACTGCAGCCTGAGCACTGGGGCCTGAGCAACGACATGGATGGATGTCGGCCGTGTGACTGTGACCAGGGAGGAGCATTGAACAACAAGTGAGTCTCAGCCCAGTTACTCTCCTGTAATCATTCACCCAGTGAGTTGCATGTTGTTTGCGATCACAACATCCAGGGCTCAACATGCCCTGGAGGAGGATGTTTGGGACCATCTTTCCATTCTAGAAGGTGGCAGGTCTTGATTGCAGCAAGAGTGACAGAGGCATCCATGTCTTTTCCATACTGAACTACCTCTGTTTGTGCCACTGGTGCAAGTGAACATGTAAAACTGTTTTTAGTGTAGCTCTGCCTTTGGTCATCCGGGGTAGGAGTGAGACATAGATTAATCTCTGCCTTGACCATAACGTGGGGTATGGTCTATGTCAAAGCTTTGATCTTACAGGAGGAAAGCAGGAATCAGGCACTGATATGGACAGTCAGGCTGGTTCTTGGTTTGTTCCCAGACTGGCCCTTTGGCCAGTCTGTCTGCCCACCAGTGCTGGGGGAAGCGCACTAGCTGCACAATATTGCTCCATTGCCCTAGTGGTGCTGCGTGGGGTGGGGTGTGGACCTGGAAGTGCCTACCAAGAAGATGGAGATTTTTTTTTTTAGAGAAAATTGTAAGTTTTGAATATGCATCCATCACTATCATCATGGAAAGTCCTGGCTTAGATGCCTTGTCAGCAGAGTGCTGGGTAGCCTGCTCCTCTGACCAGAGCAATTTTCTGTGTTAGGTGTGTGTCTGACCTCAGGATTATCAACAGCATCATATTCCTTCGCTCCCTTTTTTTTCCCTCCCCCCTTTCCTCCACAAACTCTTTTAAATGTCTTGCTTTTGTCTAAAGCCACAGAAGTTTCCCAAGGGGGTCAATGAACTGTTTCCCACTGGAGCCCATGGGACCACACTGGGGGAGTGTGGGATTGGTCTTGGTGTGACTCCTATAGGGCGTCACAGCCTACAGACACACCATCTGCATCAGGGATTGCCGTGGGAATGTCCCACGGGCCATCTCTCCTGTCTGCTCCTGGGTGAATTATTAGCCCTTGGCAGACAGCAGTGTGGATGTTAGGGATTATTTACTCCCCCATGCTTGCTCCCTCTGCACAGATGGGTTACACTGCACAGCCCATAACAGCTCCCCAGCACAGCTGCTTCCAGGGATTTGGGGTAACATGGCCCAGCCTGTTTCCCATGTGCTGAGCCCAGTGATTGCAAAACCATGTGGGGAGGAGATGTGCGGCATCCTGGCACAGGCAGGCAGCAGCTGTGCTCTCCTCCGACCGCAGGAGAGCCGCAAAGCCCAGCTCTGGATCCTGACTTTTCTCCTGACGTCATCAGGAAGGGGGAGCTTTGCCCTCCTTGGGGTTCCTCAGCTGCTGAATTGCTGCCTCCTGGCTCCTGCTCAGGGTGTGGGATGCAGCATCTGGGACAGCCCCGCCTTGCCCAAAGTTCATCCCCGTGGTGTAATCCAGGTGGTGGAGTCATTGCCATCCCTGGAGGGGAAACTTCCCAGCTCCTCTTCTGGGGCAGCTAAGGCACTTCTGGCATCTCAAAGTGAACATTTAAATGAATCTCTGCAGTTTCAAGAACAGTTTAAGTTAAAAATTACTCTTTCAGTGGGGGCTTGAAAAGCTTGGAGATTTTCCATGGAAATCAGAGGCATTTAACGTTCGAAAATGTTTTGAAATCCCACTCAAATTTAAAGAAAGAGGTGTATTTCCTCTTTCTATGGAAAGGTGACCAAGCATGTGCAAAATTATGACATGCTCGAGGGTATTTCATAATGCAGGGCAGACATTCTGGGAACAATAAAACTGCCAAAGGCAGTTTGGGGATAGAGCTGTATTGAGAAAATAAAATGGCTCATTACAAAGGAAGAGAATCTCTATGTCACCGTGGACAGACTTTCTGTGTTCCTTCATGATGTCCCTGTCCCACATCCCTGGCTGTGTCCATCCTACTCTGAAGCAGCCAGGTATGGATTTTCTCCCCTGCGTAGCTGCTGATGGGTGACCCCTTGGGATGTGCTTTGCAACATGCAAGAGCAGCTTGACATCCTGGGGCACACAAGGGTCATTTGTGTTCTTGCTCTGCCTGAGCCCATACCAACAGATACGCTGCTTGCATGGCTTGCAAGCCTGGAGGCAAAGGCTGCTCTCAGTTTGCAGGACAGACATGGCACTTTATGTCTGTGGTAGGAAGTGAAGCTCCCAGGACTGCTGTCTGGCCCCAAGGAACTACCTCCATCCATAGCATGAAATCCTCTCACCATCCAAACAGAGGGAAACCATATGCAAACTGCATACTGGAAATGATCTCTGGCCCATGCTTGCCCCAGCCTGAGCCTACATGTTGTTTTGGAGAATGACAGTTAGGTTGAGCCAAGGCTGTGCCCAGGACCACACTGCCATTTTAGTAGTGCAGGTGGCCCAACTGCAGAGCCCAGGAACATCTCATATCCAGACGCAGCTGTGTTCAGAAGTGCTCTTCCTCCTGTGTCACTTTAAAAGTCAAAGCGGAAGAAAGCTCTAGCACTGTCTCATCGTAGCCAAGATGTGTTGTAAATTCATTGCTCTTTCATTTTAGCTGCTCAAGTGAATCTGGCCAGTGTGAATGCCGGCCCCACATGTTTGGCCGTCAGTGCAACCAGGTGGAGCCTGGCTATTACTTCATTTCACTCGATCATTACATCTACGAGGCGGAGGAAGCCAACTTGGGTCCCGTGAGTAGCACTTTTTGTGGTCTGGTGTGTCTGGAGAGGTGTGGGGAAGTTGTTTCACCAGTTGGGCGTTGGAAGCATCTGTTTTATACCCTGAGTGTTTTGTAATTAAAACTTCCAGAGTGTGGAAAACACAAAGCTGAATTGTATCAGAAAACCGTTAGCCTTTAGCTTTTCAATCAATAAATAATACAATAATTAGGGGGGAGGAACTGCCATTTTTCTTTTTAAACCTATTTCTTTGATCATGACTGTAGAGTTAGTTCCTTGTCACCATCCCTCTCTGAACCCTACTGCAGGCACACCCACCACACCCACTTCTACTCCCCTTATCTCAGGAGTGGTGGGGACAGACACTGGCTCTTCTCTTTGGTGCCACTGAAACTGGGAGGGAACAAAGCACGCATTTAAGCACATTGCCTCAGCTTTTATAGTTTCAGTACATCAATAACCTTTCTTTTATTAATTACTAAACCCACAGTTTATTGTGCAAAGAACTGGTTTTGTAATTGAGGTTGCCTCTAGCTTGTTTTGCCTGCTGGCATGGTACAGCAGTCTCTGGCTCTTTCTGTTGCCCACCACACAGCCTTGCTTTCAATTCATTAACAGCAGCTAGGTGATTACATCTATTACTTTTGCCTCCAGCAACAAGTCAGGGAGATGGAAATAATGGTTTCTCTAAAGCAGCAGATCCTTGTCTGCCTGCAATGGGGGCACTTGGTCCTAATTTATTTATTTCAGGCAAAATGCAACCACTTTGCAGTTTCAGCCAAGGCTGAGGATTTTTTCTCTCAGATAACTGCAGAGAAGGAAGACGGTGCAGAACAGAAGTTGTACCACAGCAGAGGGCACATGAGCTGGCACAGGATTTGTGGTGCATTTGTGTGTGCCCAGCTGGAGAGGTGGTACCTGAGGCTCTGCTGAGGTTCAGGGATAGAGGAACCCAGCATGAAAACTCACCTTGCCAAGCAGAGCAAGGAGATGTACTGCTGGTTTGCCTTTTGAAATCTTAAAACCAAATAATTTTAAAAACTGCCAATATTGAAAAGCTTTCTCACAAATTTGGTGGTAGAATAAAACTCTGAATTCCCAGCATAAGACAAAATGAAGTGGCACAGAGGTGCAGGGGTTTACAGGTGGTGCCAAGCCCCTGTGCTCCTCAAACCTGCACACACTTGCGCAACTCCCACCTGCCATCCTTTCTTGGGAGCTTTGACCTTTGTGCAAAGCCAAAGAGTAATAACTGACAGTCAGGCTCTGTTCAAAGAGTGTGAGAATACATGAGGGGACATCCTGAAGTGATACATATATAGAGAGATATTTCCTTGCATTCTATCCCTTTTTACTGAAGCAACTTCCTTAGGAATGCACAGGATGTCGTTCTATGGAGATAACTATTTGTAGATACAAATACATTTGAAATAGGAAATTTGAGTACCGCACGTTTCTATTTTCTGTTACCCTTTTCCTCTGCTTTGTATAAAAAGTAGCAGATAAAAACATACCACCTCAGACTGAAAGGAGTGACCATGTGTTGATTTGGCTGTGAAACAGTTGTCGATGAC
Source organism: Corapipo altera (assembly GCF_003945725.1). NCBI lineage: Eukaryota > Metazoa > Chordata > Aves > Passeriformes > Pipridae > Corapipo > Corapipo altera. The sequence goes on from NW_020884881.1 coordinate 8,733,981, forward strand.
TAGGCTCTGTTATTTAGTGACACCCTGCTCATAGTGACACCCTACTCATAAGAGCTGTGATCTGCTTTTTAAATGTTATTTTGAGCAGTGGTTTGGTTTGGAGCAGCCCGGTGTAGTCAGGAAGCAATTAGCACTCAGCTTGGGTGGTTAATGGAACAGTGATGCGCCACTGCAGTGAATCCTGCTGCTACAATTATGGTGTGGAAGTCCTTACAGTGAATGAGATGTTGTAGCTGGTGGATTAGTTACTCCCAGCAAGTTTTTAAATTTAATTCTGCCTCATCATAACGGAGAAATGTATTAAGCGTTGTGCAGTCTTGTTTTATTTTATTTTTCTTGCTTTTTGTATGTTAAGTGGAAGGGCAATGCTGAGCACATGTGCACAATGAGAATTTGTGTTGTCTGGGGTGCAGACTGGGGATGCTGCCATCCAGAAGTCACCTATCAGCAGAACTCATCACTTTGCACACTCCTGTGGGGTTTGCAAATTTAATATATCAGTATTGAAATTCCATGTTTTGTAGGGAGTGAACGTAATAGAGCGCCAGTACACGCCAGACCGCACACCGTCATGGACAGGCATAGGATTTGTGAGGGTCCCTGAGGGGGCGTACTTGGAATTCTACGTTGACAACATCCCCTACTCCATGGAGTATGATGTTCTGATCCGCTATGAGCCGCAGGTATGTCTGTGAATTATGGCATTGCTGCTTTCCAGCAGGTGCTGGCTGTCCTGGTGCACAACTGACTGGAGCCTGACGCTTTCAGGGGTCATCAGGGCTCAAAGACAAGGATGGATGCTCAGTTAAATATCTGACATATGTGAAAATCCAAGCTGATGTTGACTATTTCTAGTGTTATTTGCTTTACAGTTTCTTTCATTATTACATTGTTTCAGCACCTGTTTAATGAGCAAATTAAAAAGTGACAAGTCCCATCAGGACAGATTAGAATATAAATTTGGCATAGGCTGGGTGGCTGTCTAATGGCTGGCAATGCTGTTATCTGCCTTAGGAAACAAATTGCCTATCTTGGATGTTGAATGCCTGCAGCCAAGAGTTTGCAAGCTGTTGGCTCTGACTCGCAGAGTGAAGGGAAAGAGAAAGATCCACCCAACTCCTTACTTAGAGCTTGGCAGCAGCTGACTGCAGTGAATACTGAGGTGCAGTGCCCAGAAGCGGGGAGAGAGGAGGTCACCAAACCCCGGTGATGCCATGGCACAGGTGGGGCTGCTGGCCACCTAATCCTAGTCATGTTGGAGGATGTCCAGGGGCACTTGCCTTGTCATGTGTCAGCCCATACCTGCAGCTAATAGATACCCCATTGATACTGGAGTTGCAGCCCTGTCATCCCCAAAGAGCAGCTGACCACCTTGTCTGTGCACATGCTTTTCCTGGTCTGAGCTCTGAATGATTCCAGGAGTTTTTGATCATTGCTTGATGCTGATCCGGCTTTTTTTTTTCCCAGTTGCCCGATCAGTGGGAAAAAGCTGTGGTCAATATCTCACGCCCAGGCAAGATTCCCACAGGTAGCCGGTGTGGCAACACTGTTCCCGATGATGATAATCAGGTCGTCTCGCTGTCACCTGGGTCCAGGTTGGTATAACTTCATGAACCAAAAGGAGGACAAAAAAATTAAAAAATTGAAACAATTTTCAGTTTGCTCTAGCCTCTATGAAAATAGGTGAAATTAAATTTCCAGTGGGTTATAAAAATGTACTTAATAATGTATCTCTAGACTCAAAGCTTTTAAGTTTATTCTTATTTTCTAATCTGGTTTCTTCACTGAGTAAAGGGAGGGGGAGGTGTTTGCACAGCCTGTGAGTGAACATCAGTGTGACTCTTTACCTTGCTGATAACCTTTTCCGGTTCTGATTTGCACAACCCTCCAAACCACCTTTCTCCCGTCGTAGCTTTTGTTCTGTCCGGTCTTGGCTGCTTTCCGTTGTCTCAACTGTTTTATAGGGGCACCTGAAATGCTTTATGGTGCTGTACGTTTGAAGTAAGAATTGTTTCCTGTTCCCAATCCAGATACGTTGTTCTCCCGCGGCCTGTCTGCTTTGAGAAGGGGCTGAATTACACCATCCGTCTGGAACTGTCCCAGTACTCCTCAGTGGATACAGAGACAGAGAACCCATACACGCTTATTGACTCTGTGAGCAGAATTTATTTCAGGTTTCTTTAGTGTCAAAATATGTGGGTTGTTTTTCTGCTAAGAGGCTTTTGAAGTATTTTACAGGCCTGCAGCTAGTTCCACAGACCTGTAGTCTTTTGGGGGAGGCTAGTGTGTGTCATGTATGTCATAAGTATCAACATCAACATCCATCTTTTTCTTTTGACTGTTTAGAATTTGGTAGATTGGGTAAGGATTTGTCAGATACCAGAACTATTCCACAAAGCTAAAGAAATATCACCATTTCCCTTCCGAATTCTGTCTGACTGTTTGCTTTTTAGCTAAAAAAGGATGGTAGAAACTGGGATAAGGCTCAATTTGCACAATTTTGGTGGAGGCTATTTATTAATAGTGACACTTTGTCATTATAAAATTGCTTTGTAGCTTGTTCTCATGCCATACTGCAAATCGCTGGACATATTCACAGTGGGAGGCTCAGGCGAAGATGTGGTCACGAACAGTGCTTGGGAAACCTTCCAAAGATACCGGTGTCTGGAAAACAGCAGGAGTGTTGTGAAAACCCCCATGACGGACGTCTGCAAGAACATAATATTCAGCATTTCTGCACTGTTGCACGAGACCGCATTATGTATGTAACCATCTACTTGTAGGGCAAACTGCGCCTGGAAGCTGGATGGCGCTTGTGGGCAGAGTAGTTTGCACGGGAAAGGCGTGTACATGGGATGAGGCAGAGGGTTCATGTCCTGTGCCACATTACTCACTCTCTCCAATGCTTTTCTCTGCTCAGCGTGCCAGTGTGACCCCCAGGGCTCCCTGAGTTCCGTGTGTGACCCCAATGGAGGACAGTGCCAGTGTCGTCCCAACGTTGTTGGAAGACAGTGCAACAGATGTGCCCCTGGCACCTTTGGGTTTGGGCCAAGTGGATGCCGACGTATGTTGAACCCTTGGCTCTGGGCTGTGCTACGATTGGGGCCCTGATTTTGCGACTTGTAATGGAAACTCAACCCCTCTCCCCCTCTCCTTGCAGCGTGCGAGTGCCACCTCCGAGGCTCTTACAACGCCTTCTGCGATGTGGAGACGGGCCAGTGCCACTGCTTCCCTGGGGTGTACGGGCGGCAGTGCGACCACTGCCTGCCCGGCTTCTGGGGCTTCCCCAGCTGCCAGCCCTGCCACTGCAATGGCCACGCTGACGACTGCAACCCCTACAGTGGGGAGTGCCTGAGCTGCCGGGACCACACAGCGGGACACAACTGCGAGAGGTATGGCATGGGTACCCTTTCCCTGGCCCCTCTCCTTCCCCACAGCAGGATGGGCACAGCAGCTGTTCCCTTCTGGTGTTAGTGCTCAGACCGGTGTGAAGCCACAGGGAAAGTCCCTGGACCCTGGGAGCCAGAGCAGCCCTGGTGGTCCTGGAGAATGTTGGGAGTGGGGACCCCCTCTTCCCTGCCTGCAGCCTTGCGCCTCACAGCAGTGCCTGCCTAACTGGCTGATAGCACATTGCAGGATGCCAGGCTTTTAGAGAGCCATTGCAAGCCTTCTGAGAAGCCTTGCAGTGACAGGGCTGACATCCAGCCTCAGTCTTCCTGCTCTTAGACTGGTGTAAGCCAGACAAATTTGCCTCTGTGGACACAGCTGCTAGGAGAGTGAGTGGCAAGGAAGAGCCATAAGGATGTTTCTGCCTTTTGGTTCTTCACAGTGGTGGCAAAACCTGAGCTTAGTTACAGCAACGCTGCAGTGTGTTTGCCTGCAATTCCCTGTATGCTGTGTACTCTGTTGTGTAGGTGCCAGGCTGGGTACTATGGAGACCCTGTCCTGGGATCGGGTGACCACTGCCGGCCCTGCCCATGCCCTGACGGCCCTGAGAGCGGACGCCAGTTTGCCAATGGCTGTTACCAGGACCCAGTCACACTGCAAGTCGTGTGTGTCTGCAGTGTGGGATACATAGGTACTTGGCGGGTGCATGGAGTGGGGCTGGTTGGGCTGAACCTCTCGGTGGGAAGGAGTATGTTCATATGGGTTGGGTGTGACCACAGCACCAGCACCAATGGGTTGCTGCTGGAGGTCGCCTCACTTGGTGCCAGGGAAGAGAGGCTTGTGCAGCCCATGACAGCACCACCATAAACCTCGTCTCTGACAGCGTGGCAGGAGATGACCAGTGGTCAGCACAAGTGGACAGGACAGCACTGGAACTGAGGGGATAAGTGTGCTGCAGCTGGGCTGCAGCACCATGCCTTGGTGACCTGGGGGCTACCATCCATGCTGCCTCAAGTTGCTGCCTCAGTTGTTTTGAGCATGATCCAGTTAATGGCCCCATTAACGGCCTTTACGGCCTTGCCTCAGTCTTGCTGATGACGGGGCTGCATGCTAGCGAGCCGCGATGGTAATTCTCACTGTGCCTGTTTGTTCAAACAGGCAGTCGATGTGATGAATGCGCGTCTGGCTTCTTTGGGAGCCCCGATGACATTGGCGGCGCCTGCCAGCCGTGCCAGTGCAACAACAACATTGACACCACTGATCCAGAGTCCTGCGACAAGAGAACCGGGGCTTGTGTGAAGTGCCTGTATCACACAGAGGGTGCAAACTGCCACCTCTGCAAAGAGGGCTACTATGGGAGCGCCCTGCAGCAGGACTGCAGAAGTGAGTGGGGACACACGGCTGCAGCCCCTGCGCCAGACATGTCAGCGCCAGTGGCCACCTGAACTCTTTTACCTGGGAACATTTGGGATGGAGGGAATCCTCATTACCTCCAGCTGGAGTTGCCTGCAGCTGCCCTGCAGCTCAGTGGAGGGGGATCCTTTTATGTTTGACAGGGAGAACAGAGGCAACATTTACATGTGCTGAAAGGAGGAGGATTTTGTGGGAGGGGGTTTTCTCTTCCCTCTTCATACCGATCTCTGTTTATCTCTTCTCCAGAGATAGGGTGGTGGGGTGAGAGTTTGGCTTTTGTTTACACTGGGTCCCTGCAGGTGTGGCTGGGCAGTGGGAAAGAGGCCTGTGATGGGGAGGCAGACCCTCCTCTCCTGTGGCACGAGGCACAGCCCAGCAGGACAGGTGGTCACTGGGTGGGAGAGCACACCATCAGCCACTTCTAGCAGATCTGCCACCCTAGCTGGCTGACAGGAGCTGGGCAGACTTGAACTTTGGTTGGGTACAGAGAGAGGAAAGGAGAAGAGCATGAAGGGTTGGGCTGCTTGAATGAAGGGCTCCTGTGACCTTCTCTGTGGTAAGGCAGAAGCTGTAGAGGTGGCCAGCCTGAGATATGAGGAGGACTCTTGGGCAGTGCTGAGTTTGTTCAGCATTGGGTCAGCCAGGCCTGGCCACAGGCACTGGGATGTATCAGCATCTGCCACATCTCTGGAGACTCAGAGAACAAGCTAGATGTGAACTCGGAGCAGTCTGGTAGCAAGAGGGCAGGCTGACATCAAGGTGCTGTGCTCTTTTCCTCAGAGTGTGTCTGCAACTATCTGGGCACCGTGCGGGAGGACTGCGAGGGCTCAGAGAGCTGCCGGTGTGAGGCAGCCACGGGGCAGTGCCGGTGCCTCCCCAATGTGGTGGGGCAGACCTGCGACCGCTGTGCCCCCCACACGTGGAGACTGGCCAGCGGCACCGGCTGTGAGCAGTGCGACTGTGACCCCACGCGCGCCCTCGGCCCTGCCTGCAACGAGGTGAGGGAGTGCGGGCGTGTGCCGGCAGCTGGGCCTCTGCTCCGGTGCAGGGATGGGCTGCTGAGGTGCTCGCGTCTCCTGATGGGTTGCTTTTTTGGCAGTTCACAGGGCAGTGCCAGTGCATGCCAGGCTTTGGAGGCCGGACCTGCCGGGAGTGCCAGGAGCTTTTCTGGGGTGACCCAAGCGTGGAGTGCCGAGGTGAGTTCAACCCTGGTGCCTGCTCCACTTGCTCCTTTGGGAAATGTCTGTGTGGTCCTGTTACACTGGGACACCCTTGCCGGGAGCAGCCTGCTCAAGCCTTGGAAGTGAGGGAGGGGAAGGCATGGTGGGGTCTTCTCTGAGGTTTTGGGGGATGGGACGTACAGCAGGAGCCCAGCTCTGGGCTTGCTTGTATTTTTCTTGTCTGATCTCTATTTAGAAACAAACCTCTCTGTTTAGAAGGGTAAGCTTGCAATGCTGTCAGGTAAGCCAGCATGGTAAGAAAACATATCACAAGCATTAGGGATTGAGAATTGGTCTGGAAACCAATTTCCTTTGTCTTTCAATTGTATGTAGCTGAAGAGCACTTTCTCCTCTTGTGTCTGCTTATGGAGACTGGGCCTGAATAAATAAGGTGTTTTTATTTAGTAGGAGACTTTCCTTATATTTCAGATGAAAGTAAAGGAGTGAGCAGAGATCATGCAGTGGGTTAGCCATAGCTACATGCTGTAAAACAGAGCACCAAGAAGTTACTTGTTTAGAAAACTGGATGCTCTTTGTCCTTTCATTATAAACAAGTCTGTTCATTAGCTGGAAAAGAAACTTCAAACATTGTCCAGACCAGAACAAACTTGTATCTCTGATCTGTTCAAATAGGAACCTTTGCCAGGAGGGTTTGCAATAGATTAAGGTATTTTTTCCTGCAGGGAGGAATGTGCTTGCTGTGGTCTTTAATAAATCCCTTACAATAGAGATACCTTAGAGCCCATTATCTTGGCAGATAGGCAGGTCACAGCTACTTGGTTACTGCAGCAGATGAAAGGACTGGGGAATTGTCCCGGTTTCTGAGTACATATTAGGTTTCTTGGGGGGTGAGCAGCCTTTTTGGGGAGGCTGTGTATGTTCTGGCATGGTGAGGGGCGTGCTGACCCTGCTGGCTCCAGGGCAGGGATTGTCTCATGGTATCAGTTGTCTCCATCAAGGTTTATTGATGGTGTCCATCTGCATGTCTTATCAGTAGGATTTTGCAGCATACCAGCATTTGTAGTGTCTCATGGAGTTTCTGCTGCCTTTCAAACATGTAAAAACCTGCTTTTTAATGTTTCTGAAGTAAAGAGAGAATATATTCTTCAGAGCCTGGTTTTACCACGCAAGAGCTACATTCTCCTTCTAGCCCATTGTACTTTCTGACCCCAGGTGATACAGGAGACTCACTCAGGTGGAAATGCAGATTTTCCTTCATGATTAGATCCAACAGAGGTCTCTGTGACAGATGGGGAAAGCAGGTACCCAGGGCTGAGCCATGGCAGCCTGCAGCGTGATGCTCTGGACAGGCTCCAAGCGTGCACTCGCTCATGGAACGCATCCAGCTGTGTGGTGCTGCAGAATCTCCCCGGCGTGGTGGGGTTAGTGCCTCCTTCCAGTCTCCTATCCTTGCTTGGCACGGAGACAATCAACTTCTCAGCCCTCATTTAGCCCTGGAGAGTGAGTGGTGATGTTCAGGCTGGCAGACGTGCAGCTGCCGCGTGGGCAGGTAGCGGATCTCAGTGGTAAGTGGTTTGCAGGCAAACTGGAAAACTGTGCTGTTTAAGGAGTTGCAGAGCAGTGTCCCTGGAAAATAGCTGAAATCTGGCCTGTGGCCAAGGTGAAGCTGGAACTGAGATGAGGCTTTGTCTCAAAGATGTTGGCTCCAGTTGCAGGGGAACATGTGAACTCCTGGCCATGGCGTTTGCCACCTGCCCTTAGTGGCATGCTCATGTTGGCCCAATCAGCCAATATGGCCACATTTTGTGCTGCATTCAGGAAGAAAATAGAAACCAATCTGGATGGGGAACAGCAAGAGCTCTGAACCCTGTGAGTGTGGACAGTCAGCCTTCACTGTGGGCATTGAGCTGATGCAGAAGTGTGGACATCAATCCCAACGACTCCAGGATGGGATCCTCCACTGTCTAGGGCAAGTGGCTTCTGCTCAGGGTTGGAAACCACAGGGAGAATCAATCACTCCAGGGACAGTGATGTGTGATCTGTTCATGGGAGGTCTTCAGGCTGTTGGCACCGAGAGGCACAAGCTCTTGATGAGGAATGGCAACTGTATTGCTCACATTGCTGTGACACCCTTTACAATACTAAAAAAACCCAAGTGCCTGCAAATAATCTCTGGACACAGCTATGTGGAGATGTACAAAATTGCCCATCTAGGACAGGCCGGGGATTTACAGGCACTTGCAGCAGCAGCGAGTTATGAATGTGGGTCCTAGCATGCTCTGCTAGAAACAAGGCTCTAGGGCACACTTCCTTGCCACCCCCAGCGATGGCAGTGACCATTGACAGCTGCTGCTGTGACTTGTATTCTAGAAACCTTGGTAAGACCAGGGCTGATGAAGCAGAAGCTGGGGAGGCAGGTTTTTGCACCTGATCGATGTGCTTTATTTGCAGTCTGTGCTTCCTGCTGGCTCCCTTTTTCATGTCTGCAGAGATCACACTGGGACCAGACTGCTGGGGCAAGCTGAGATGGGTGCCTGTGTTTGGGCAGCATCTCAAGCCCTTGGTACTGGGTGCGGTCTCAGCACCCATAGATGTCCATTGGGGATTATACACCCACAGAGAGCCTGTAGGACTGGGTCTTCAGAGACTGCTTACTCCTTGTGATTCAAAAAAGCACAGCATTTTCTCACTAAATTTGGCATAGCAGAGGCACAGAGGATGGGGAAAAGCCCAGTCAGGGTGTGTCTCAGCCTTGTGCGGGTCCCTGTGAGGATGACAGTGAGCAGGAGCCATGCTGTGACGTGGCCTGCTTGGGGGGGCACTGCCAGCCCCTCTGCAGGACTCTTCTGGCCATTGCTCCAGCTGCGAGCAGCTCTGCGTGAGCCTGCGCGTGAATGTGTGCGTGTGCCTAGAGTCCTTGCTAAGGTAGTAAATAATAGGATCATAGAGTTTGTCAAACTTGAGTCTCCCAGGCATTCTGCTGGAGCTTTTCCAAAGCCTGGCAACTGAAGTGCAGGACTCTGCATGCTGAGATCCATGCTGACTTCAGCCCACAAAGCACATTTCTAGCAGGAGGCTCCAGGCTCCCAGGAAGCCTCTGAGATGTGGTGTGGCTGCAGATGCAGCTCAAACAATGCCTTTGCACAGTAGATGCTATGAGTTTGTTTCATGTAATATAAATGAGATGACAATTTTACTATCATTACTGTTTTAATAAGTTGAAAAACAAAGCAGAGTGCAGTTAGTGAGATTGGAAGTTAGGTGATGTTGCTGTTTTTCTGTGTTGGACATAAGTATCAAGCCCTATTGTAAAAGCACAGAATTGAATTGAACTAAAATAAAAAAAAAAACTTTTTTTAATCAAATACACACTGTAGACCTTGCCATTTGAGAATTAGCTTTGTAGTCTTAATTTAACACCTGGCTCTTAAACTATTCACATGGGCTGCTTTTATAGGAGGTGTTTATGGTGTTGACCGAAGACTAGCAGATGTTTCTTTTCCTTCTGTGATAAGGGTCTAAAAAAAGTTATACAAATCCTACACTTAAGAAAATACAATTTCCACTTTGAGTTTCATAATTTCAATTGACCTGTGGTCATAAAATTTTGTAATCTATATTGTTTCCAGAAAATTGCCCTTTTGGTAAGGTCTTCTAGCATGTTAGCATACAGCACAACTCCAGTAGTTCTGGGCTGGTATCTTTCTTGGCATTCCTACTGAAAATCATAACACTGAGAAGTTAGCACTATGCTTACAGGGTAATTTGAATCAATAGCTGATAATTCAAAAGAAATTTGCTAGCTTTGCAAAACTTTCAACCTTACAAATTGCTGAATGTTTTTCTTATCATAGTACCTCACTGTGACTGGGATATGATGCCAGAAAATCATGTTTGAACAAAACCTTTGTGTTTTTTCTGTGGAGGAGTTAAACATTTGATGCTTGCTCTCCTCAGTCTCAAGCAGTGAAGAAAATATTTCTACAAAAATGATTTCTACATCATCCTATACAGAACAGAACACTTACTGCAGGATGCTAGGAACAAGCAAGGAATTGAACACTGAGACTGGTCTTCATACGGATACATTCAGTATCCATTATATCATCTCCACTGTAGTATTAACTGCCTGATACACATTAGTTTAAATTAAGTGATGTGCAAATATGCCACATAATAAATTACAGTAGTTTAAATGGAAGTGAGTTCTAAATATTTAAAATCAGAGGGAAAGGTAGCAAAGCTGTCAGAGTAGGTGAAAGATTAAGCAATTCATAGATCCTTGTGAGCTTAAAGCAAACCTCTTGGACTAGTCATTTGCTTCTTTTGGATTTCTTCCTTTAGGTTTCTACAATATTTCATTCAATATGCATGTATGAGTGTTACTTCTATCTTTAGGATCAGGGAAAAGGAGGAGGAGAAATGCATTGATCAAGGCGATATAAAAATTACACATGGATACTCTATTTGTGCATGTGTGTATGTGCACATGCATTTGTGAACAGACACGGCTACAGTCTTTTAATCTGCTAATCAGCAGGTCCTGACCGGAGAAATTGGCTAAAAAATTTTGTGTCAAAAATGTTATTTCACTTAAATTGGAATATGCCACAGAAGAATCTCTGATGTAAGCACTCAATTAAAGAAAACAATACGTCCAGTTCCAAAATGACATTTCAAAACAGAAACCTATTGTTTAATTTAGTAAATACTCCTTTGAAAATCCTTAAATTTTTGGCCAACTTTTTCAAAAGCCTTCTTTGCCTCCACTGTGTTTTCCATGGGAGGTACTGCAGTGTCCTGCTCTGCTTACTCAGGCAAAGTTGCTTTTTTGTCACTTCAGGACAAAGTTGTGCTCTGCAGTCTCACAGAGACTGAAGCCAATGAATTCTTGGCAGGCAGACAGGCAGAGGTGAAACCTATGCACTGAGCTATTTGCCTGGTGGCCCAGCAGGGTTCAAGGTGCTCCTCACTACCTAGAAGGCTCTATATGATCTTGGCCTGGGCTCGCTTTCCTTCTCTTGAGAGCTGGCCACAGCTAAAGTCAGTGGAGGGTTTGATCCCTACTATGGTGTTAAGGGAAGATACTCTTTTCAATGGCATTGGACCATATGATCTTTGCTGGGGTGTAAAATAGCCCGATGATGGTGTCCAGGGCACAAGGTACAGGACTCGTGCACTAGAGGTGTTAGGGATGGTAAGGGTTTGAAAGCTGGTGTGGTACTGTACATGGTTAATGACTTGGGAAGATCATGAAGAAAAGAAAGAGCAAGTGTGAAAGCAGCACTTTTAAAAGATGTTTTATGTATGTTGGATTCACACTCTGAGGTAATTCAGAGCCAGCATTGCCTGCTTCTGGACTTGATAGACAATCCTAAAAAGAGAAATAACTCACAGTAATGTTTCTAGCTGCCTTGTACAATTTTCTCATGGGTCCCACAAAGCTCAGTTTGGGAGTTTTGTAGGACTGGAAATGTGATGATTCTTCCAACTGTTGCATTGCATTTAGAATAAATTACTTCTTTGCTCTTTATCATCTCCCAACAGGCAGCTGCAGAGTTTGGGTTTTCACTTTGCAAACAAGTCAGTACCTAAATTCTTTTCTTCCTTTCCCAGCACTTTCTGGCTCCAGAGATTTTGGAATCCACATTACCATGTAAATGCTACTAAAGCCATGTCATCTGCTTTTTGTGAACATGCAGGTATTCAGGAGTAGAATTACTAACATGGGGTTGTTTATGGTGTTTCTTTTTCACTTTAAGCTTTTTAAATCCACAAGTAAATATAGTGATTTGATTTGCCAGAAGCAAGTATTCCTGTAACTTGATCGGACCTCAGGATCTTTGAGAAAAACCACATGCCATTTAGCCTCTTTCTATACAGAGGAATTTGGACAATTCATCATTATACTCAGGGTCTTATTAGTTGACAGAAGGGTTAACTGACCTTCAAACAGGAACTCAACGGTTTGCCTGCAGGGAACATATTCCGTGGTGAGTTGACTACTTAAGCACTTTCGATGTAAAGTAAAAACAATCTCTTGTGTCAGGGTATAATTCAAAGAACAAAGGACCGTTTTGCTCAATTGTCCAAGCAGCAGAAGTTATTTTTGTCTCTTGCCTATCACATTCACATTGTACAAGAAAGTTTTGTTGAAGAGCGATTTGTTCTGCTGAGGCTCTTTGTGTGATTTTTGAACTGAAGACCACCACTGTGTTCTGGTATTGAAGCAAACAATGTACAATCTTGAAAACAGCTTTGTGTTTTGCCCCTTTTTCAAGGGGGCATGTGCTTGGGGTGTGTGAATCGATTTATGGGCCTTTTTGAGCCATTTAACCTCCTTCAAGGATGCCTGGTAAATGGATATGTAAGTGAAGTATCACAGTCCTTTCCCTGTTTAAAGAATGTGCTCTTGAACTGCTTCGGGTGTATTCTGCCATGATGATAGTCAGAAAACGTGCGTGTTTTCAAAGCCTCGCTTTCTGTTGTTTGCTGCCATCTCTTTATTAAAAGCTTTGCACGTTGGTGGTGCCCTCTGCTGCCACTGCCTCCTGTGTAATTAAGGAGGAGAGGTCAAGTGGCAGTCCCGCTGCATGGAAACGCTTCTCCTGATAGCATTATTGTGTACAAAGCATGTCTGTGCTTTTAGAAATGACAGTGCATCAGTAAGTTAATTAACTTCTCTCCATGGCGGGTTAGTACCAAAGAAGCGAATTTCAGGAAGGTGTGAATATTAACTCCCAAGCTGATGCTCTAAGTGTGCAATAATTAAAAAAAAATAATAAAAAATGGTGTTAATCATCCTCATTCCCATTTGAGGGTAACAGTGTGTAGGCTCTTGGTCATTAGCACCTCAGGGCTAACAGGGCTGCCTATGACCACATTCTTTGTTCTATTATACTTTTCACTGCCAGATTTTTTCTCATTTTCTGTGTACCCAAAATGTCAGCCCAGGGCCAGATTCTTTGATGTGTATTGTGAATGTTTTCCCACCATCCGTGGCAGGAGCATGTCCTGAGCCAGTCCCTGTACCTCTGCATAGAAGATCTCTCAAGGGATGTTACTCCATAGATTTGCCCTGTTCTTCTTTGAAGCCACCTGAGCTTTTAGCACCCACAGTGTCTAGAGGAAGGAAGCTCCACCACTTAACTAAGTGCTGTGTAATCAGCTATCTCCTTTTAGTGTGCTGTTTGTGGGAGGTGCTGGGGAAGGTGGTTGGGTTTTTATCTGCTGGGTTCCTCAGTTACCCTTACTCCTGTGCTGGAGGAGACAGTAAATAGTTGTTCCTAGTTCCCTTTTCCCGTTTTGCTCATGTTTCGTGAACAGACTCTCTGATGTGTGTCTGCCTGTTGTTTCTTTTCCTGTGTAGAGAGTCTTGCTCTACTCGCTCTTCATTGTAGGAGTGAAAGTGGGATTTTTGTCTTTAGTTGCTATCCAGTTGACATCCAGACACTGAAAGAAGTGGTGTCCATCCTTGCTCCATTATTGTTCCTGTTTCTGAGATGTCCAAATCCTGGTCTCTTTCTAGAGTTCTTTCCCTGTCTCTTTCCTCTTTCACACTCAAACCTGCTTCCCCTGTACCCAAGTGATACATCCATAATTAGCTTTTTATAATCCAGGCAGTGACCACTTCTGCACTCATTTCACCACTTTATTTATAAACGTTTTTTTTTCCCCACCCTGCCAACGTCACTGTCATTTCCCTCTCCATAGTCTTCACGTGTGCCTTCTCCTTCCAGCATGTGATTGCAACCCTCATGGCATCCAGACGCCGCAGTGTGACCGTGCCACTGGGCAGTGCATTTGCAATGAAGGGGTGGAAGGGCCGCGCTGTGACAAGTGCTCCCGGGGCTACTCGGGCTTCTTCCCCAACTGTGTGCCCTGCCACCAGTGCTTCGCCCTCTGGGATGTGATCATCAGCGAGCTGGCTAATAAGACCCAGCAGTTCCTGGACAGGGCTAATACTCTCAAAATCACTGGAGTCACTGGCCCATACCAGCAGACACTCACCACGCTGGAGGAGAAGCTCAGTGAAATTAAAACCATCGTCACTCAAAATCCAGCAGCTGAGCCCCTGAAGAACATTGGAAATCTCTTCGAGGAAGCAGAGTGAGTACAGTTGCAGTTACATGGATAAGTCTAGCGAGAGAAGGAGTGGGAGTTCCAGTGAGATGGAATTTACTTGAGTGACTGATGTCCCCATGCTGGGCTGAGGACACTCTGGCTCCGCTCCTTTAGCTGGGCGAGGTACGCTGTGCCAGTGTGTCCTGGCACTGGTGCAGCTCCTGGCTGTGCTCAGCACTGGCAGTGAGCATCCATCCCACGGTGAGCATCCATTCCACAGCAGAAACCCAGAAACGTGGCTGGGGCAGGCAGGAGCCATGCAGCTGCCACGTGCTGGGCAGGGGTTGTCCTGCTCCCACTGCTCTCCAGGCAGCTAATTACCAGGGAGCCACTCATGCTTGCCTTGTGCTGCCCTGGGGCAAAGGACAAACACTGCTATTATGTGAGAGAATGAAGAGAGGGAGAGATTAAATTCCTGGATTTCCATGTGTTGCTGATGAGTTGGAAACTTGGGCTCCTTTCTGAATTCTGAGCATGTGCAGGGGGGAAGTATCAGCTTTAAAATAAGGATTGTTTCCATTTTTCTCAGGGTTAGGAGCCTTGTATTTTGTTTTAGGGCTAAGCATACAAAAGATAGTTGTCTGTGCTTTTGGAGATGGGTCAGTCTAACATTAAGTAGGATTACAGATGCTTTCTAGCCCTGTCTACAACTGCTCCAACTTGTTTATGCATTATAAAGGGGACTGCACAAAGCAAAGGGCTGAGGATTAAAGCACAAATGTCTCAATCAGGGATAGCTTGTACCCTACAGCTCCCTCTCTCCAGCTGGAGAGCTGGGGGTCACTGCTGCTTTTGGACTCTCTGTATACTGAGGTAGGTCAGAGCAGCTGAGGAGCTGCTTTTCCTTAACACACATATATATGCAACTGTTCTTGCTCCTCTCTGGCTGTATAGAAGAATACTGGGCTTAGGAGGAGTCCTGGAAAACAGCAGGCTGTTGGGCTATTGAGAGCTGTCAATTTGTCTTAGAGTTTAAATACTGCCTGATTCTTTCAGAATGCTGGGTTTGGTGTGATCACCATGGATGGGAATAGCTTCCTATGCCCACTTCTGTTCTGCAGCAGCCTTGACATGTAACATTCACTTGCTTTTCCTTTTAGGGTTATCCCACTAGCTAAAGCCTGCTCCGTGAGGCCACGCTGAATGCTGAGGGCGGGATCTTTACAGACAAGTTAAAAGAATCCATTGTGTTAAGACTCAGGCTCTCCCCCAGCCCTCGCCTGCTTCCTGAAGTTCAAATCTGTCCCATGAGCTCGTAGTAATCAAAACTGCATTTGTAGCTGTGTGGGATGGGAAGCAAATTATGTATGGATCATAGTAGTCAACTCTGACCTATGCAGTTGCCATGATACAAGATCATTACACCAGTCCTCTGGAATCTGCCTCCAGTTAATCTTACACAAAGCAGCTGTTTTCTGAGCAATTTGGTGCTTTGAGTTTATAAACGTGCTGTAGATTAAAAAGTAGTTTTGTGTGATAAAGGAAACAAAACAGTATTCTAGATAGGCATGTTGTTACAAATCACTTAGAGCTCCAATGAGGGAGTACGGGTCCTACCGTGGCAGAAGCTAGGTACAGCTCTAGCCACCACCCTTCAGTGAAGCATCAAGGCTTACAACCCTTCCTCCTCCCGCTGTTGAGTCCTGTGCCTGTTTTACAGAAAGCTTACAGCAGATGTTACAGTTAAGATAGCTGACATAGAAGAAAACCTGTCAGCGTTAGCAGCAAAGAGCAACAGCACAGACACTGACCTGAGCGTGCTGGAGACAGATGCCAAAAGCCTCGACCACGTCGTGAAAGAACTTGCAGAACAGCTAGAGTTCATCAAGATCTCTGATGTTCGGGGTGAGTGTCACAGGGAGGGGCAGAAAGCAGTGGGGTGGCTAAAGACTTAATTAGCGCATGGTTTTAAATACCAGGTTAATCTTCTAACATGTAATAAAACACAGTTCCTAGGAGGACAGCTTCTTTCTGTGCATTAGCAGAGTTGCTGATACAGCAGGAATTTTTGGCCCCTCACCCTGTCTCTCTCCCATCTGCACATTGCAAAGCTGACTTATTCTCGGGGCACAGAATTACCTTAAAGTATGTTGCTTGACACATTTTAGATGAGACACAACAGCAGAAAGTGCACCACAGATTCCAAAATATGCCTGGACATCACGCTTGCTCTTCCTGGTCTGTTAAATGGCTGTTTCTGTTTGAAAAAAATGGGTCTTTGTGACTAAGAGTACACTGTAAAGGGCCCAGTTCTTCTGAGCCACCCAAGCCTTGCATGCCTATTTCATGCCTTGCATTTCAGCCTTGGCACACTGAAATGTGCCAAGAATCAAAATTTGTTGGAGAAAGAGGAATGTCACGAAGTTATTTGGAAATTTGGAAAGCTGACTTCAAAGAAATGATTTGTTAATTTTTGTTTTAAATTTCCTAGTTTGTGGGAAGTCTGAAATTGTTTCCAGTGAACATGGGATATTGCAGAGTGAGGCAAGTGGGATGTAGAACAGGGGAGTCCCTGACTTGTGGCATTCTGCAAAGGAAAGCTGCCCCAAGGTGCAGAGTATGGCTCTCCCCACAGGGTCCCTCACACCCGCTCAAGGCCTGTCCAGGAGTTGTGCCAAACTAACAGTTCTGTAAGTCAGCATCTCTCATCAAGCAGTTGTTTCTTGAGAAAGCTCTGACCAGTTTCCAGGCAGTTGCTCCATAAGCCAGATATCCCAGAGCACACAATAAGAATTAATAGGATAAGTGAATCCTTAGAAAACAGACTGTTCCTCTAAAAAACTTAAAAGGATCCTCCTGGATCTCCTTTTGACCTTAAGGCAAGCTGAATTCAGTCACTAGAGTCAGAAAAAGGCTTAAATTCCAAGTCCAACTTGACACACTGTCCACCATCAAAAAAGCAAGCTTTCTTTTCTACAACTGGCTGAATTCTGTCAACCTAGCAATGGCACTGAACACAGCTGCAAAGGTCAGCGTTTCATTTAATGTGATGTGAGATATCATAACCCTGATGTGTCATCTGCTAACATCTATAATACACATTACTTTGGGTTACTAGCAGATTTCTCATCAGCTCCATCTGATTTTTACAGGAGCCTTGGATAGTATCACCAAGTATTTCCAGATGTCCCTGGAGGCAGAGGAGAGGGTCAATGCCTCCACTGTTGATCCCGATAGCGCCGTGGAGCTGTCAGCACAAAGGCGGCAGGAAGTGGAAGACTTAATCAATGAGAAGGAGGCCCAGTTCAAGGCTAAACAAGAGGAGCAGTCGCGCCTTCTGGATGAACTCGCAGGCAAGCTGCAGAGCCTGGATCTCTCCGAGGTGGCTGAGAAGGTACACAGCTGAACACAGCTGAAAATCACTGGGATAAAACCTGCAGCAAAAATAAAGCTGGGTTTGTGAAGACGCGACAGGCAGGGAGGAACTGTAGGGCGTGACAGCATGAGATATGCAGTTTGTTGATGAAAAATGGGCGTTGCTTGGTTGGTGGGGTATTCTGTGGGCTAGAACTGGGCTGTGTAATCAGCAGGCTGAGACCTACTGGCTTTCAAGCACCAGCCTTTCCTGTTGGTCTCCCCCCTACCCTTCCCAGCCCCAAAAAAGTACTGGCCTTTGTATCACCCCTGCCTTAACCCAGTGCCCTTTGCTGTGGACAGAGCTCCCACATGTAGAAAAGCATAGCAAATCTGCTGGGCTGAGAGCCATCTGATGAGCTCTTAAACCCATCCTGAGTTCAGTGCTTGCTTTCTCTAGGCTTCCCTCTTCCTTTCTGCAGCTCCGTAGGGAACATGCTGGGCCTGTACGGTGCCCAGGCAGGCAGCATTTCTGACAGGCTGCCCACCTCATCATCACCACATGCTCATCCTCCTCGTGCCTGAGACAAAGCAGAACTTAACAGGGAGCTGGAGTCAAAAGGGCATTTTCTCTGTTGAAGCTGCCTACTCATCTGTAAATACGATCAAGGGTGGCTTTTTCTTGGGAGAGGCTGGGTGTTCCCTCAGTTTCACTTTGAAGTTGTCCAGCTGCATTCAGAGAACAATCCCTAAACAGGCTGCAGGGGACCACTCATTAAATCCCCGGGGAAGGCCAGGCCTGTGTTAGAGGGTGAGTTCTTCACACACTGAATTGCCTCTTCCTTAACAAGTAGCCATCCCTCCCACTCCCCCAACCCTCTGTTTTTCTCTGCAGGCAAGAGAGATCTTTTTGTTTAGCTTTCCTTCCCCTACATTCCTGCCTGACTGTTCTTGAGGACTGAAAATCTTGGGTAGATGTTTATCAAGGCAGTAAACACCAAGTTGCTTCGAGGTGTAATCATGAGACACACAGAGCCACACACACACAAAAAAAATCTTTCTGCTTTCTAGCTACTGCTGGGTTGCATGCCAAACAGGTAAGAGGGACTCATTTACACTTCACAGGAGACAGCTGCAGTTAACTTGGCACAGCCCCTAGGTTTTCCCAGGGAGATTTTTTGGCTGCAAAACCTCAGTGACTATCATTTGGCAAAAAGGGAGTGGGGGCTTGAAAAGTGAAAAGAACCTCACAAGAATGGGGAGTTTTCTCATATTGCCTCCTTTGTTATGTCATTGCCAAACTAACCAAGTAGTGGGTAATTCTCAGTACAATGTTGCTGATGGAAATAGATTTGCTTTTTTTAAAAAAAAAAAAACACCTCTGAAATTTTCTGGTACAACAGTGTCCTACTCAAGCCCCCCCACAGTTCAGCAATGGAAATCAGGCTGTGACTGCTTCCCTTGTCTAATGTGTCCCTGCAGACATGTGGCACTGCTCCGGGAGCCTCCTGTGCCGAGTCCGAGTGCGGCGGCTTGAACTGTCGGACGGTGGAAGGGAAGAAGAAGTGTGGAGGCCCCGGCTGCGAGGGGCTGGTGACCGTAGCTCACAACGCCTGGCAGAAAGCTATGGATTTTGACAGAGACATCCTCAGTGCATTAGCAGAAGTTGAGCAGCTCTCTAGAATGGTAATACACCAAAGCCATTGTTAGATATTAAAAAAGAAAAAAAACCTTTCGCTTGTAACACAGATTTAGAGGCTAATTGACAAAGTATGTGCTGGCTTACTTCGGAATACTTTGAGTTGCGTAACCTCATCGTGCTTGTAAAAATCCTCAGCAAGGGAGCTTGCTAAAGTGAAGCTTCATGGATAACTAAACATCAGCCTGAGTTGTTTAAACTAGCGCTGGGGGTATGGATCAGGGCCAGCTTCTAAGTGTTCTGTGAGTTTTATGAGAAAAAGCATTCTTCGTTACTATTACCTCTAACTCCAACAGAATTGTTTTAAAACAGGCCTTAAATAAGCATGACAAGATATGCAATCAAGCCTTCCATTTTCCTCTCTTTAGGTTTCTGAGGCGAAACAGAGAGCTGATGAAGCAAAACAAAATGCACAAGCAGTTTTGCTCAAAACCAATGCTACAAAAGAGCAAGTGGACAGAAGCAATGAAGATCTGAGGAATCTTATTAAGCAGATTAGAGACTTCCTAATGCGTAAGAACCTTACATTTTGATTATATTTTGATTCTGGGTTTGTGAAAACTGTTTTTAGATCTGTATCATCCTCCAAGGGTTAATGCAATAGTTGTGTTATTGTTCCCCCCCTCCCTCCCCCCAGACAGACTTAGTGTCTATGATGAAATCTGGAAACATGAGAAAACAAAGACAATAGGAAAGTGAGAGCAAACTGTGACATGTTCTTATGTGCGTTTCAGCTGAGGCTGTTGTAGTGCTGTACTTAGCCAAGTATGTTCATAAGTTCTGGCTAGAAAGACAAAGTAGTATTAAAGGGGAAGAAAGTCAGAAACTGTGAATTTATCTCTCTGTAAGAAAGCACGTAAAGGTTAAATGAAAGCCTTGTTTGCCAGCAAGCAGCAGCATGGCAAACCCATTCCTTCCCTGTTTGCACAGGGCTGAGTATGCTGTTGGCACAAACAGATTTACGTGCAGCTGTTGGCTTTGTTTCCTGGAGCTCAGGTCCCCCCCAGCTAATCACCAAGATCTTCAAATGGCTTCCAAGAGAGTTATGCCAGCAGGGCCTCCACACCTGCTGGGCCTCTCCCAAGAGGGAATTTCCACCCTAAGGAAGCAGTTTTAACACCTTGATTTTCCATAAGTCTGTGGGAAGAAGTTTTCCTGTGATTTTCCTTCTTTAGGGAGCAGCTGGACAAGAACTCGAGTACAGAGACTTGACAGAGGGAAGCTTTTACTCACATCTTTGTTATTTGTGTCCATTTACTAGAAGACAGTGCTGACCTGGATAGCATCGAGGCAGTGGCTAATGAAGTGCTGAACATGGAGATGCCAAGCACTCCCCAGCAGCTGCAAGCCCTGACAGAAGATATTCGCGAGCGTGTGGAAAGCCTTTCTGATGTTGAGGTCATTCTGCAGCAAAGCGCTGGAGACATTGCCAGAGCAGAAATGCTACTGGAGGAAGCTAAAAAAGCAAGGTATGCTGCCCTGTTTCATCTCATTGTTTGAGAAAGTGCAGTTTAACTTTCCCTGATGTAGATTTTCATTCCTTCACTAAGGGGCAAAAGTGTTCCTTTGCAGTGTGTGGGTTTTTTCCAGTTCCAAAGTAAAAGCATTTTTAGCATTAACAGAGTCTTTCTTGCTCCACAGCAAAGGTGCGACAGATGTTAAAGTCACTGCAGACATGGTGAAAGCAGCACTGGAAGAAGCTGAAAAAGCTCAAAACGCAGCTGAAAAAGCCATCAAACAAGCTGATGAAGATATTAAAGGAACTCAAGACCTGCTGACCTCAGTGAGTTTTTTATGACTATTTCTTATGATATAGAAACAGCACCAAGTCTCATACTTGGAAACTGATGTTAGCCTGCCTAGGGAAGGCTCTCGGGTACTGCAAAGCAAAAACTGCACTTAAAATGGATCTAAACCATTCCTGCCTTCACATCAACTTTTGAGTGAGTATGACAAATGCTAGGGGACTATTTGCTCACAAAAAAACCATCAGACAACAACAACCAACCACAAAAAAACCCCAAACCAAACTGAACCAAAAATCAAAAGGCTTTTCTCACCCCATATCCTGCACGATCCAAGTAAAATGAGCAGGATTGTAGCCTTCTAACACTAAGGCAAGCCACACTGGTCAGGTATTGGTGTAGCCGTGCAAAGTGTCATCCACCACTGCAGCGTCAGACTAAAATAAACAAATGCTGGATTGAAGGGGCAAGTGCTGTAATCTTGTCAGATAAAGTATTTTCAAATTTCATCTGAAGGCCCTCAGGACACCATACTGCTATCTATACCCATGAAGCTTGGCCGGTTTAGAAGCTTCACAAGTCCATTATCACAGGCTGAAGTCAAACGTCTGAAGTTTTCTCAGCAGATTAGGCAACTCTTGCATGTATAATGCAATCAAATACTTTTTAACCATCAAATAGTTTTAACCATAACAGCCCCATATGTACTGTTTTCAAGCAGTGGGCTTTTTCACCCTGACTGTGATTGGCCATTTTTAGCAAAACTGAAACAACTGGGTTTTTTAAATCAGATCTATGGACATAAACTAATTAGTTGAGCAGAGTATATCCAGAAAGTTTAGTAGTATATCCGGTGTCTTTTGAAAGTGTAATTCTCATCCTTCTTTTTATTAGATTGAATCTGAAAATGCAGCATCTGCAGAAACACTGAACAATGCTACCTTACGTCTGTTTGAACTAGAGAGGAGTGTTGAAGACCTTAAGCAAAAAGCTGCTACAAATTCAGAGAATGTGGACAACATAGAAGACAAAATTATTACTGCAAAACAAAATGCTGAAGAAGTTAAAGAGGTGAGAAGCTCAGGAAAGATGCTAAGGGAATGCCAGGAATGTTCCTTTAGCTTTGCCTAAAAGAACATCAGTGAATACATATGATCCATCACATTTATTGGTCGTGTACTGGAGGTAAAAAAAATCCCAACATCTACACATTTATCCAAGATAGCTGCTTTTTACTTTGGGTCCAAATACAGAGAGAGAAGTATTGGGAAGTTTTCAGGTTCCAAAATAGCTGCAGGAAACCTGTCACACTGTCAGCCTTTCACAGATATGTTTCTGGCCCTCAGCTTTACTATCTGCCACAGGAGAACTGGTAATTTCTTTTTTTCACTTGTATAGAGTATTTATGGTGCTATGACAATAATAGCTTCAGGACAAGCAACCCAGAATTTGGCATACATGGAATCAAGCAACAAGAAAAATCATGACCTTATAAAACCAAAGTAATTTTTAAATATCAGAGATGCAAGATTTTTTCTCTGACCAGGTGCCATTGCTCCCAATATCTGCTAAACACCTTTGTAATAGCAAAAGAATGCTCATTAACAAAACAATTGACCAGTTTGCCAAAGGAAGTTTCATTACTCCCATCTCTTGTCTGTAGTTAGCCCATCAGTCTCCAGAGAGACATTTTCTGCCAGGAGAGCTGTATTATCCATCAAGCAACAGTATCCAAACACTAAGTAATATCTCAGATGCTGTCAAGTAAATGTGAGATACTTCCAGTAGTACTGCTGCAGCTCGTTAACTTGCTTAAGATTGAGAAGTCCAATGGAATTCAATCATTAACCCCACAGAGAAAAGCACAGCTGAGAAACCAACCTTGTGACTTCTCCAGCACCTTCACCTGCACAAACTAGTCAGCTGTCTCATTACTGAAAGGGTAACAAGAGTATTCCTCCCCAAATGCAAGCATTCAATCCAAAACAGTGCCAGTTCCTTACCATGTGTAGCTTTCCAGGTGTACATTAGTTACAGAAGTGTGTAACTAATTAGTTACAGAACTGTGTAAATTAATCCCATAAATCCCTGCCAAGTGACAGTACTGAAGCTATAAAACAGCCACAGATCTGCAAAAGAGCAACTTATGAGTCTTCACCCCAGCCCTTAAAGTTTTGAATAGTAAGCAGGAAATACCCTGAAACTGTTCCTGCTTTTGTTAACTGAGCTAACAGCCTAGTCTCTCCTTCCACCCAGATTAGTAAGGGTAGAGGGAGGAAATGCCAACTCCGGCTGTATTGGCTGTCGCATGAGCTCCATCTTGTGTTTGAATTTGGAACAGGTCCTCAACACGGAGCTGAGCGGCAAGTACAGAACCGTGGAAGAACTCATTGCCAAGAAGACTGAGGAGTCGGCCGATGCCAGGAGGAAAGCAGGCATGTTGCAAGATGAAGCTAAAGCCTTGCTGGCTCAAGCAAACAGCAAACTCCAGCTGCTCAAAGGTAAGGCTGTTCTGAGGAGGTAAGGCGGCACCTAAGCACATGAAGCGATTTCACACTGTTATTGTATTCATCAGAAGCGGGAGGGGGGAAAGGAACTTAATTGTTACTGAGGCTTGATCTGCTTTCCTTATTTTTATGGACACAATACAGTTTTTTGAATCAGAGATTTCTATAAAAGAAGCTGAAACTTATAGGTGAGACACAAACTTATGGTATGGCACCCATCACTGCTCCCAGAAACCACTACAGGGAAGGAAGGTAACTACTGTGCTTAGGATGACGACTAACCTGTTCAAGCAAGACTCCCATCATAAAACTGTACTGCCCCCCCCATCCTGGAAAGCTGTTAAAACAAAAGCTAATCAGGACACGAGTTCCTGTTTACAGATTAATTTAACATTTACTGTTAACAATTAAGGTTGAGTGAAACAGGAGGAGGCCATCTGCCCTGGGATGCTACCAGGGAGGGGAACTAGGTTTTCCTTCTGGTTTTGCCAGGCCAGGAACTCATTCTTCCCCTCTTAGCTATTCCTGCACAGTTTCAGTGACTATTCAGTGCTGAATAGTCTTAATCACCAGAAGCCAAAACATACCACTGTTCTGTAAAAGCCACCATAAAGCAAAGAATGACAATTATTTTCACCATGAATCAAAGTATACTTTTGAATTTCCACCTCTGGAAAATAACTTCCTTGTTGCTTTACATCCCAATGTTAAGGAAACAAAAAGGTGCCATTCCAGCCTTTGCCTTCCCCCTCCCCCCCAATGAGATTATCTTGCACAATAAATATGAATAGTACTTTATCCATAACTATAGCAATTTACATGTCACTGCATTAAAACACCCCAAATTAAGATGGTTTTTCCTTTCCTTTGCTTACAGATCTGGAAAATACATATGAAAACAATCAAAAAGTTCTAGAAGACAAAGCAAAGCAGCTGGTGGAGCTGGAAGAGACAGTTCGCTCCCTCTTACAGACAATCAGCCAAAAAGTTGCTGTTTATAGCACTTGCTTATAAATGGGAGTGGGAAATGCTTGTGTTCAGGATGGGTTTTACAAGTATTATACTAGTTCTTTTTGACATTACACTCAGACCTGATAAGGTGAATAGGTTTTATATTGACTTTAAAGTCACAGAACCAAAGACAAATAACTTTTTGATGTTGAAAATAAACAGTACTTTTGTATCTCTGTATGTACCTAGTATGACTCATTAAGTTCCTTCCTATTTTCAGTAGCTGCAATGGTACATCAGTTAAATCTTTAGCAAGTCTTGTTTTTAAACTGGTTAGAGATCTAATAAAATACTGGCTTGAACTATGTAATTCTAAATAAGGGCTCCTATTACTGTGAAATATAGGATGGTGACTTAGACCAAATTACCAGTATATGAAGAAATATCATCCATGTGTGGTTAGCTAGTTTTACAGCACAGTACTCAGAAAGGATTATTTCCCCTCTGCATGATATCTGTTTAGGCTTAACAGTAGTTTCATGTCACTGATTAAGGAACACGTGATATGTGAAGTGGAAACTGAAGAGGTCAGTATGTATGGCCAGTCTTTGCCAATGAAGATTTGGGAAAGGTCTTTACCCTTCGAGGCTGCACAGTGGATTTTTTTAGGTGAGACACAGTGTGTGCTGAGCTGAGCCCACCCTTTAATCCTAAGGTTCATCTGCCGGGGCCGAGCGAGCTTGGACAGTGGCAGCGAGGTCCTCAGGATGCAGGTTTGTTTAGAGTGACCTTCTCTTAGATGGATGGCCTTACAGGGCTGACGAGCTCCATCTGCCCGGGGGAGTTTCCCTGACCGGGAATCGAACCTGGGCTGCAGCGGTGAGAGTGCTGCATCCTAACCACGAGACCACCAGGGGTCCCGAAGAGGTCAGTACTGAAGGGGTGAATGCACCAAATTTATGTGACAAACCAAGCCTGGAATATTAATCCTGTCTGGAAAGAAACTACAGAAGTTCACAGGGCACTTAGCGTGAACCAGTGAAGAATCTGTATGCAGACAGATCTCTAAGAACAGCCTGTACTTAACACAAGTAGTAAGACTTTTTAAGAAGTGCAAGAGTAGCATCCGGTTCACCATACTTAATCTCAAAGTGATCTTTACAACAATGCACCTTCAGACAAACACACAGCATGGCACAAACTGATTTACAACATCCATCAGCTACACAGAGCAGCTCCAAAAAGTGCAATGTGCACATCCTGACTGCTAACTCTGACCCGAGGATTGTATCTTTGTACATACTTTGACTGGCACTTTACCTAACCTTCACTAAACAGCACTGAAAGCCAGGACAACTATGGAAAGATACATCACTTACTAAGCAAACTGATGTTTAAATAAATTATTACCCCTAAGCTTCATCGGTTACAAATGCTACAACAAAAAAAACCATTATAGGAATTGATTACCATACCAGCATCATACAGGAGTTCACTGCCAGTACACTTAGCAGCTGTTGAAAAGTTTGCCAACTTTGCAACACTCAGGTTTTAACAGCCATCAGACCACTGAGAGGTGGCTCAGTAGACCCTCTTACTTTTACAAACACTCTTTGTACACTTAACTAGAATGAGAATGACAGTGAGAGAAGTAACTAACAAATTTTAAGGCCTTGAATTTTATTTTTAAGTGTCTGGAAAAATATAGTCTTCAGTGTAGTCTTAGCAGTATTCTTGATTAAAAGTTTCCATGACTTTCCAAACTTCATTTAACATGAACAAAATGAGATACAAGGATTTGTAACTGGTGAACCTCAGGTATGAACTGCAGTAAGACTGCTACAAGTATTCAGGGAGGTGGAGGGAGTGGCCACAAAGCTCTTTCTGAAAGAGCAGGGCTTCTAGAAGAAGTTGCAAAGCACATGATTAACACTTAACATCTACCTGTAGCAGGTAGAAGTGATTCTGAAATGCCAAGATCTATTGGAAGAATCAAGCTTTTCTTCCCTCACTGTTGTCTCACCTTTGCTTTCCCTTCAGAAGCTTCCTACTGCCACCTGAAAACAGATCCACATTAACTCACTAACCCAGCATATCCATGAATCAGAGGTGATCAGCTTAGTGAGCTGTCACGGTTTAACCCCATCTACATTGAAAAAAATTACCACAACAAAGAAGAGTATCACTAGTGTTTAGTTGATGAACTGGTATCTTAACAAAATGGTAATGCTGGCATACATTTCCATCACTCCAGATAATGGATCAATACTTGAATAAGAAGCTATAAAGAAAGGTAGAAAGATGTAACTATCTTGTCTATACATAAAACCAAGTAGCTGTTGCACCATTTTCTGAAGGTACACTTCTCATTCCACTGGCATAATTAAAAAGGACATGCACAATATCAGCAGATATTAAGGTTTTCTTCAAGGCAGAAGAGCCTAACAAAAAAAGAAGTGGCACCCTGGAAAACTTTAAAATGAGCTACTGGAATTGAGCATGTTCCCTATAGACATTTAGGATCTTCCAAAATGCCATTTGTTTGTGAGTTTCTTCACATTTAACAACCTAGACACTAATAGGATACAATCAGCAAACAAAACCGAAGAAGACCCTCCAGTCATGTCAAATATTTATTAAACTCTCTTGCTACAGAAGAGACAGAAAGAGAGAACAAAATAGAAAACAGAAGAGAAGAATGTATGTCCTAATTGTGTGGAGAGCTGACACTGCAGCCCTTATGTGTGGAAGGTGCAGAATACCCTCACATCACAGCACTTCAAAGGAAGTGCTGCTTCACTACCCAGTTTTAGCATTTCAAGTTTAAGAGAGTTGGACAGTGGATGCTTTAAGAACAAAAAAGATTAGGTTGCAGTATGATGAATTTGTCTTCAATCCTTCATTTCTCAATCAGCACTCGATTTTTCCCCTTTGAGTTTTCAATATGAAAACATGACGTCTGGAGAATCACACACAAAAGTAATTTTCTCTTTAAAAAGTCAATATAATTTTAATTGACCTATATGAGCCCCTCTTCTCCCAACATCCTAACACTACTAGCTCAAAACAAGTTTTGGTACTCATATATAGCAAGTAGGTTAAATACTAAAGTTAATCCTTCCAGAAGGAACCACATTTTTGTGCGGAAGTGACAGTGGCATTTTAAGTGCCAGTGGCATTACAAGTGCCAGCATTCAAACTGGTTTATTGTATCACTACTTCAAATAAGAAAACATAAGGTATGCTGGACAGTTACCCAGAGTTCTGACCAGCACACCTGATAATCCCATGCAGCAGCAAAATATTTGGTTTGAAAAAGTGAGTTCTGTCAGGCTGCTTTTCTGCAACATTCATTATGTAAATAAACATGTAATTTTAAGTATTTAGTTTACAGAGACTGGATAATTCCACTTGTTCCAAACTCTACTTGTTTAAATATTTGATGTTTAAAATTAAGAGATTCACTTATTTCGGTCCTAAAATCCTCAGACTCAACCTTCCATAAGGGCCCACAGTCCGTTTTCAGAGATGTATTATACATGTACAAAGATCTGCTCTTCCATTTTAGAAGTTGATAGCTTTGCCAAAGGACGCTGCTAGGTTTGCTTCCCTGAAGGCTTCTGACACTGTCTGTAGAGAGCAAACACAAAAAATTACAAGTCATTAATCATCATGGCCAGGCTTCACAAACGAAGATTTGAGACAAGTCATTAATAGGTACATGTAATAACAGCATGTCTGGGTACTGGTGCTCAACAGTCACTTCAGGAAAGACTTACTGGATGGGCATGGCAAACTCTGGCTACATCTTCACATGATGCTCCATATTCCATAGCAAGGGCAGCTTCATTGACCATTTCACCAGCACCCTGTAATTTAATAGTACTTGCAATGAGCACAAATCCTTATGCAGTTTTCCAGGTTCTCCTGAATCAGTAACAGCTTGTAAATAAGCATTTTTTGCTAAAAAAGAAAAGTTGTGTATTTTAACTAGCACTTCAGCTGTGCTCTAATGTAAGTTTTAAGTACTTAATCTTTTTGGTGACTGTACTCAAACCTAGTTTAAAACTAAATATAATTCTTAATGAGGGTATTTTTTCTGTCATTGCTGAGAGCTGTACAAAAGCTGGGCATTTTTCCACTATAGATAATATAAACATTCTCAAAACTACAGTGTACCTCATTGCTGAAGTGTACCCAAAACTTCAATGTCCCCCCGGAAACTGAAACAGATAACTAGGTAAGCAAGAGCATGTTACTACATCTGCACCCTCCTTTGTATTTGTTGTATGTATGCATATTTACTTGGGTAACATTTCTTTGAGGAGTCAAAAACAGTGAACTCTCCTGTTACATTTTTAGCACTTAGATCCACAATCATAAGATTTTTTCCCCAGCCCTTTCCCAATGAAGAAAATCATATTTATTGGTGAGTCAGACTTAAGTTGTGCTTCCTTTAAGTCATGTTGATTTCTAAATTACTGGAACTGCAAGAGAAAATAACTGGCATAATGTTTTATTGAGACCAGTTTTAGTGTTTCCCTTAAAGAAAGCTGTACACAAAGATGTACGGAAGTGTTTCTGCATAGCTCTTACAAAAAAAAAATATTTAAGGCTAAGAAATGAAATGGAGAGAGATTAGGCTCTAACTGGGGAAGGGGGAGGGGAGGGAAATACTTTTCCCAGACAGGGAATATCCCAAAGGTTTTTTTATGCAAAGTTCCATAAGTTACGACTCCAGAGCTGGTGACTGCAAGATAAGGATACCAGCTTTGCTGATGTCTGAAGTCAGAGAGAGGGGAAAAAAGAAAACACCAACAAGAAAGCCACAGCTTTTTCAGCTCCCTCAACTTCCAAAACTTGAGTAAGTAATTTCTGCTGTTCTCTCAGGTGTTTGGCAGTATTCATTAAAAAAACTCAAACAAAACAAAACAGAAAAACACCCAAAACCCCAAACCAACCAACCAAAAAACAAAACAACCCACCACCACCAAAAAAAACCCAAAACCAACACACCAAAAAACCCCACTCCACAAAATTGGTCAGAGAAACAAACACTGCTTCTCCTAACTCAACCACTAGTCTGAAACTGTGCAACACTAAATAAGGCCAAGACAACACAATGTCCAATACTTACTGAGCCTAAAATGTGAGCACCCAACATCCTGTCTGTTGATTTTTGACTAAGTATCTTCACCATGCCATCTGTGTCAGCATTTGTCTTTGCTCTACTGTTTGCAGCAAATGGAAATTTCCCAATTTTGTATTCTACACCCTACAAAACAGATGTCCTTGAGTTAATGACCAACAAGAACAATGTAACCAGACAGAAAATTTGCTAAGTACGTGAACGGAAGTAATACAGAAATAAAACACAGGAGACACACAGAGCAATGTATAAGAACAACCACCAAAAGTGGCATAAGGGGTTATTAAAGATTAATTTGCAAATGAACAATATTAATGTCACAGAATGGAAGTCACTAAAACTGTGATTCTTGGGAGAGTGGCATGCAGAAAGGAATCATACCCTAAGCAATAAATTCAGATGCAGAAATTCTGGATAAAATAGCTAGAGAAACTACTAGACAGTGAAACAACACCCAAGGTGGAAAAACAGTTTTTGTCTGAAAAAAACAAAAGGTACCTCTTCTTTCAGCTGTTCTTCTGATTTGCCAACCCAGGCCACCTCAGGGTGAGTGTATATCACAGAGGGAACACAGTTGTAGTCAATGTGAACTGCTCCCCCAGCCATGCCTTCTACACAAAGAATGCCTTCATCCTCAGCTTTGTGGGCCAGCATAGGTCCAGCAACTACATCACCAATAGCATAGATGCTATCAGACCAATGAAACAGAATAAGACACTGTTTAAAAACATCCTAGCACACCTAGGCTACCTTATATAACAGTCTGTTTGAAACAAGTTACTGAAAACTCTAATCAAAATAGATTAAAATACTACATTTTTGCAGTTTTCACAGAAGGAACACACTTCAGGAGGTACTTAGAGACATGAAATACACAGTGATTTCTAAGTCACAAAATTTCAAAGGCTGAATAAAATTTTTTAGTTCCTGAAATAAAACATATATCTTGAGTTTTCCCCTCAGAAAATAAATATATATTCTGCCATTAAAAATATAAAGTACTTTAGTAGGTTAAACTTTAAATATAAGTGTTCTGCTTAAAAAAAAAAGAGTAAGAAAAAAATTAGTCTTACTTACTTTGGAATTTTGGTTTGGAATCTGTTATTGACTGGGATTCTCCCCCTCTTATCAAGTTCAATTCCAAGATCCTCAAGACCTAGATTTTTTGTAAAAGGACGTCTACCGATGCAAACTAGGAGCACATCACAAGTTATTACTTCTGCCTTGCCACCAGCAGCAGCTTCAACACTACAGAAAAATAAGGAGAAAACCACTAAGCTGTAAACTTGCAGCATTGCCTCTCTCTGACTAGTAACTGCTATGACCCAGGTGGTGACCTGCTGGCTGGATGTGACACCCAAAGCATTTGCATTCAGCCTGCCCCATGCTTCCTCCTGGCAAGACTTCAGGAGCAGAAGAGAGAGGAAGGGACAACACCTCTTACTACATTTCTTAACAACTGTTACATAAATTTAGGGTAAATTTTCACTAGCAAGTAGCATGACCCATACAGCAAAACAATTGGC
Source organism: Corapipo altera (assembly GCF_003945725.1). NCBI lineage: Eukaryota > Metazoa > Chordata > Aves > Passeriformes > Pipridae > Corapipo > Corapipo altera. The sequence goes on from NW_020884881.1 coordinate 8,764,957, forward strand.
ATCCAAAGTACTTGGCATCCAAAGCACTTTTATTTTGAGGTGGGGTAGGGCCATGTATTCTGAGCTTTCTTTAGGCCTGAGTACCAAACACTTATCAGCAGCTGCCCTGCATCACATGCACCCCCTCAAGTGCATCTTGTGTTTAACTACACTCAGAACAAGATCAGTTCATGTGCTCTCAGAGTGCAAGAACCAAAGCATGGTAAGTGAAGATAAGCAGGAAGTGTGTTTCAAAACCATAGCCCTGAAACAAAATAAAACTCTAAATGTAGAAACAGACTATGTGAGAGATCCAACCAGCATCAGCATGGCATGTAAAGAAGCCCAAACTCTGGACCTTTACAGTGGGGGACAGATCTCCCTAGCTATGGTGATACAGCAAATACAAGTCACCATCTAAAGATTTCAGTGAAGAAACAATTAAGTTTACTTTCATTAAGTAACATTAAGCATTTTGTTAAACCAAAATCTCTGCATAGAGAATATGTTAACACCAACTTTTACAAAGCAAATAGGCTTTATGTGTTTCTATACTAACTATTCATCTATAAAACTTCAAAGGGCTTGAGTGTGATCATTACAATAACACTGAGTAGTTTCATTTATTTCTGCTCAAGAGCAATAAAATCTCTGCCACACTTACTTTGACACAAGAGGAGGCATAGACAAAATGACCCTTCCAGTAAGCAGCCAAGAATTAATGGCTTGAAAATGACTGTATGAACAATCATATTTATGCTAAATATACCAGAAGCAAATATCTTTCATGAAAAGAACAATTCAGAGTTCTATTTTTGTTAGTGATCTCATTATAACAACACTGGTTTTATCCCATCACACCTGCAACTCAAGTCAATGGATCTTCTCCTGCATAAGCAACCTAGGACTCAATAAATCCAAAATTATGAGCTCTGTAAACTACAATAAAGGATAAAAATTAAATGTTACTGAAGAATTAGGTTTCATTCTAAATGCATTTTTTTCCTGTTTAAAAAACAATATCAGACTGTATTTTTAAGCAGGTTTGATGTATTGGGAGGAAAGATATATATGGCATTCCCCCAGTTTTATGTTAAACACTTACGCTACATCGATTTTTCCATCTGGTCTCTTGGTAGCACCAGTAACTTTGGTGTTCAGTTTAAACTTAAATCCCTGCTTTTGAAGAATACGTTGGAAATTTTTAGAGATCTCCATGTCAATTCCCATTCCACCAACATGGCCCATGAACTCAACTGCCGTGACATCAGCACCAAGGCGCTGCCAAACTGACCCCTGCAGTCACAACAACACAGGTAAAGAGACTTTTTAAAAAGCAAACTTCAGACACTTTTACTCTAATACTTACCACAGACTGTAAACTTTTTAAAAGTAGGACAACACATAACAGCACTGATCAGTTTCTACAAATGTTACAGTGTAACATTTCCAGCCTTTCCACCAAAAAAAAAAAAAAAGTATTTGCATACCCAAAACTTCAATGATTGAATTTAGTGAATTAGGCTTTTAAAGAAATAGCTAACAAAATAACTAAGTGTAACTCATGTATGTTTTACATTATAGGTATAGAAGAAATTCAAAATCAAAGATTTTGAAAGCAAAACCCAAAGGGAATTAACTTGTGGTGTAATAGCACTAGAAATTAATCAAAACAAAGCACATTAGGGAAATTTTATGCAGTAAAATGGAACCACTGCTGCTTCTGTATGTATTTAACCATATAACCATAACCACAATCATCGGCCTCTCCAACAAAACCCACATAAACCCTACTTATCTGCAGTCACCTATACCCATCCAACACAGAATTTCACTTTGCTTTCTCCTTCCCTGCTTAATGGTCAGCAGGCTAAGCAGATGTGCAAAGTTTCAAGCAGTTGCAAGACTAGCAAATATAAATTCTTTTTGAACTGTGTATGTACGAGGCAAAAGGACTCAGACCAAGATGAACCACAAAGTCTCCACTCCTTTGATTGGACGTATTTTATCAATCACATCACATTCAAAATTTCTTGGGATTAACTCCTAAACACAACAATTCATCCTGAGTTAAAGCGAACTTCCCTTAAAATAGAGTTGTCTCATCTATACATAGAGCAGGTATAAACCTCAGCAAAAGTTAAACACCATCTCCCCACACCCCCGCCTTCCCAAAAAAGAAAAATAAACATGTGAGGTCCTATATGTTCCCCTCTCATCTCTGTCTATCTAACCAGCTGCAGAAGTACTAATCCCACAAACACTTACCCCAGCTTTTCGGGTAAAAAAAGGAGCTAGCAGGCTCTGAAGTCTGAGCAGATTCATTACAACCCACTCCACTGTTAAATCACAGCAACATTGTCAAATACAACAAAAAGTAACGCCCTGTTCCTTTATAAATTTAAGATCAAGTAGTTTAAATATACTCTCACCAGTTCCACACCAATGACTCCTGCACCAATGACAACCATCTTTTCAGGAACTTTTTTCAGCGACAGCGCACCAGTGGATGACACGATATTATCTTCATCAATCTGATGACAAAGACATGCACAAATGGAGGTTTTACAATCTCTTTTACACGTTATATAGAAAACACACAGAAGGTGAGGTGCAGTCAGATGCAAAAAATTGTACACATTAAATTGTGTGGCTATAAGACATTGGAAAAAAGTACATTTAACGTTTCAAATACGTACAGTAATTCCAGGGAAGGGAGCAACTTCTGAGCCTGTGGCTATAAGTATGTTCTTTGTATTGATAACCTGTGTGCTGCCATCTTCTTTAGTTGCAGTGACTTGGTTTTTGCCAGTTATTTTTCCAAACCCAGATACATGTACAACCTTCAGCAATGAGAACACAGTAAGGTCAGATTCAAATTCCTTATGTAAGTTTGGCTCCATTTCATCCAAACCTCACTAATGTTTAGAGGGGCTGCTAACACGTATCTTTACATCACTATCTGGTACAAATCACAAAGTAATTGTATATTATTCTTTTAAGTAGATTAAGAATGAAGGAACTGATCATTTCAAAGTTTTCTAGAAGAGAAGCATTCAAATTCTGCCCTTGTCGAGTCAGCCACTCAAATAAATTTATGTGGCAATATGGAAGCGTAAAAAGCAAGAAATTTAGATCAGAAAAATGGATATATCTTAGTTTATAATCCAAACTAACCTTGTTTTGTTTAAATAAATGAGCAATTCCACCTGTTAACGCCTTCACTGCACTACTCTTCTGTTCCATCATCTTCTCTAAATTCAAACGGATTCCTGAAACTAAGGTTGAAAAAAAAAAAAAAACCACATCATGCATTGCTGTGTTTTAATCTTAAAGGACCTAAGCTCAACACAATTAACAGCTCTGAAGTGTTGAATGGCCCTACTAAATGCTAAGGGTTACACTTAACAACACCTATGTTAAAAATCAGTATTACATTTTGCAAATATAACTTATCTATTCAGGGTTCGAGGAGCAAACACATGTCCCTAAGCCTCCAAATGACAGATAAAGGATATTATTTATAAAGTCTAAAAAGTTTTCTGACCAGAAAACCACAGCAGTCAGATTTGAAAGATTAAATTTGTTTGTTGATGGAAACCATTTATATTAACAGTCACCGACAGTTGTTCTTCACACTCACTTTCAATTCCTCTATTAGCAAAATCTTTTCCATGGGCCAAGTGATACAGATGTGAGTTGTTCAGCAAGGCCTAAAAAAGACACATAAAAATGTGAACTGGGACATACATTCACAAGAATGAGTTATTTATTATATTATCAGAAAACAAAAATCTGATATTATGTGCAAAACATTCTCACTATTAAGAAAAAGTCTGATGTACGCATTAAAAAAGGTGTACTTCAAACACCAAACTTGTACACAGGAACTCTTCCTGAGTGTTTTATAAAGTTACATAGTTAACACAGAAATAGAAAATGGTTAAATCCACACCTATCCTTTCTGCACATTTCAACCAGAGAAACTGATAATTACTCCATAGGGATCAAAAAAAGTAGAGCAAAAGCAAGATGATTCTGACTGCCAAAGAGAAGATACAGAAAACCTGGATGAGGAAAATCTACACTGAAACGCCTGTTAAGATTTTTGCCTGTGTAGACACATGTGAGCTCAATTTTCAGTTGTTGTGCTTAAGTTACTAAAATTGCATAGCTAGTTGAGCTGAAGCTGGATTGCTAGGAGCTAGCTCAGGTACATGGGTTTCCAGAATTCACAGATAAAATCAGCACAGTTTTTATAAGGATGGCTATAAATCAGCAGCTCGAAATGCAGAACCTTAATTATTGTATTTTGATTAGAAATAACAATATAGTTAGGGGAGGATCTTACTAAGCAAACTGATTCTTTCCCTATAGCCATCCCTAAGATGAAACTATCAGTATCTTCGCAAGAAGGTCAGCAGTGCAAGTCTGCACAGACTGAAATCTAAAGCAGGCACATTAAAGGATTAAAAGGACATTTTGAGACACTTGCCCTATATAGATACGCTTGAGTAAAACTAATACTGTCAAAAAAAGATCATTCCATTTTTATGACTAGGTCTTATCAACTGTCTTAAAAATTAATGTCTCCATTTCACGAACTGTCACCACCCCAAACCTGTAACATCTACATTACTTAAAGATACAGCCATTACTTAAGACCTCAGCAACTAGAAAGAAAAAAATCCATGCCCAATGTATTATTTTGGGTGGCTTTCCAGAAAGAAATATTTGAATAATCTGTTACTGCCTAAGTGTATGCAGCCTACATATCCATTTCTTAAGAAGTTTATTGCCATTGAAACAAATTCTGGATAGCATTCAAGTTTAACCATGGGTTCAGTAATATTTTTGTAAGAACTTCTACAGATGAAAAACAAAAAGGGACTCAAGAAGTCAAACAGATCCTGGCAGAGTTCCAAACTTTCAAGGTAACATTGTGTAGACTGAAATTTTTGAATGGTGCCTCTGTATACCACGCTGTTATGAGCTTCATTAGAACTATTATTAAAATCTTTAGAAAAATTAATATATAATTTAAATGAACTTGGTATTTATATTGTATTTTCTCTTCCCATGCTAACAGAACCTCTTGAGCAAACAGATTAGAAATAGCAACACAGTTAGGAGAGATCTTGTTAAGAATATTATGGTTTTCACTACAGCCATTACAAACCTGACATTACCAGTGTCTTCCTTCACCTGCTGGGTGCAATTGAGGCAGACTCCTTTCACCAGCAACAGCACTATTCTTACAAGGGCCTAGGTCTGAAATTACTTAAAACTGCATTGACAATGTCAAATATTAGGTTCTTCTGAACTACTTCTTCCTTCTCCTTTCTTTCAGAGTGCATGCCTTGTACTCACCCTTTCCCCACCTGCACTACCTGACAGAAACACCACCAGCCCCACCCTCCAGGCCATCTTTGGGGCTGGTGACAATACTGATATAGTTTAGATGAATATTTCAAGAGCTAATTAACTAGGCTCTTGCTACAGTCAATGGAGAAAGACAGGTCTCTTCCAAGCTTGGTGCAGTCAAACAGACCCCAAAAAAATCTATAATTTAGATTTACTTTCTCTTCATCTAGTGACACAGTTCAGCATTCCTTTAACACAAGAACATCATTTTAGACAAAGCTACAGGTTTATTTTTAAGAAACTGATAGGAGGAGATCATGGTGTAAGAGGTACAACCATCTGAAACAGTTCAGGTAGAAAACAAGAGATAATGGTCTGAAACAACAGTCATTACTGGTTACAACAGAGACTCCATACCTCAGAGTGAGGAGATATATCTGTATGTACCTCTGATTTTCATACATGTCCTCTCTCCCATCTGGGAAGGACCACAACTTTGCAAATAAAACATTTCTACTGAGTAATAGAAATAGTAAATAAAATTTTAACCCTTTTTGTTCCTTAGGTTTATTTGTATCCTCAGCTCATTTATTTTAAAATTTTGATTTTTAAATAACGTATGTCTGTCTTTAGAAACTCCTTAATCTTCTTCCAAGTGATGCATACAATGTCTGCTGGTTTTAATGCAGTTATGCCAAACTATGTACACTTACCTTGGATGGAATACATCCAACATTCAAACAGGTTCCACCTAATGTTGCATTTTTTTCTACACACACGGTCTGAGGGAAAAGAACAGGGGAAAAAAGAACTTTTAGCAATACTGTGCTACCATTTCCTTATAGGATATATCACAATTTAGAATTAATGACAGAGATCAGGCAATTATCTAGTAATCCTATCTCTGCAAATTTCTCATTAATTTAATTGCTAAATTTATTTTGCAGCTCAGATTTTCCTTCCCTCATTTTTTTCCTAACTTAAACCCCATGAAATAGTTCTTTGTCACAAAATTCTCCACTAGAAGACAGCCACGTTCCCCACTGCACCATTCACCCTTTTATACAAGTTTAAGTGCTATCCTACTTCAAAAATCTACAAAGTTGCCTCAAATAAATACAACACTCAGTTCTATGACAAACGTTCTCCTTACAAGTACAGAAAAAAACCTGCAAAAAGCAAAAAATGTAAATCTTGCAAAAGATGCATAAAACCAAGCAAACAACAGATAAGTGAACCAGCACAGAGTAAAATCTCATGAAGTAATAATTTTGCTATGATGAAAAACAGAATCCAGGGCACTTTTTAACCTCCTTGTGTGGTATCCTATTGTTAATCACAGATTTGAAGGACTCAAGGACAGCCTTGTTCCAAGAAAAGCTGGCATATAGCCAGCCACAAAAACATCTTTTGAATAATCAAAGGTGAATTTATGTGGCTGAAGGCCTTAATCTTAATTAAAACCCATAGCATGGAGCACCTTTTTTCTCAACTATTAATAGCTCAGTAACAACATACACCTCAAAGCAAAAGTATTTATTATGACCAAAAAAAATTCACAGACATGGATAAAGACGAGTCAGTTATCTGCACTAGGTCACAGACATATAAAACTTAATGGAAACTCATATATTTATATTTTGATACATTATACATTAGAAGGCTTAAAGATACCCAAAGATACACAGTTGTGAGACTATTGACCACTGAGGGACAACACTCAGAATTTAAGACCAGTTCAGTTTGTAGGTACCTCCTCTGGTGGCCTTCTAGTCAAACCTTCAGCTCCAAACACAGTCAACACCAAAGACATCAAGGGAAGTGACTCTCCCCCTCTGCTCTCATGAGACCCCACTGGGAGTGTTGTGTCCAGCTCTGGGGCCCACACAAGACAGATGTGGACCTGTTGGATTGAGTCCAGGGGAGGCCATTAAGTTGATCACAGGGCTGGAGCACCTCTCCTATGAAGACAGGCTGAGAGAGATGGGGTTTTTCAGCCTGGAGAAGGCTCCAGACAGACCTTAAATCAGCCTTCCAGTACCTAAAGGGGGCTAACAAGAAGGCTGGGGAGGGGCTTTTCACAAGGGCATGGAAGGACAGAAGTGGCCTTAAGATGAAGGTAGGTAGATTGAGATTAGCTATCAGGAAGATATTCTTAACTGTGAGGGAGGTGAGGCACTGGAACAGGTTGCCCAGAGAAGCTGTGGTTGCCTCCTGGAAGTGTTCAAGGCTGGGCTGGACGGGGCCCTGAGTAATGTGGTCTAGTGGAAGGTGTCCCTGCCCATGGGAGGGGGGTTGGAATTAGAGGATCTTTAAGGTCTCTTCCATCCCAAACCACTCTGTGATTCTATGACATATCAGGTGGCTCAGGGCCTTGTACAGCCAAGTTCTGAAAATACTGAAAGATGAAGACTACATGCTGTCTGAGGCCCTGTTCCAGGAATGGAGCTCCATTCATCAGCAGCAGTTCCTGTCCTTACCAGCTGGTCAAACCAGCTCATTGTGATCATGAAGTCTATTCTTCATAATTCAGAAACACTGTGACATATCAGCCAGCAGAAACATGTTCAAGACTGCTAGCACTGCCTTCTCAGATTTCCAAATAATTAAGAGAAGAATAATGCAGTGCTAAGAGAGTCAGTTGGTCTCATGTTAAGGAATGAAGACAAAAACATATCCTGTTGAAGTCATACTCTGGATTTTTGTTAAGTTTAGAAATATGTAGAATGCATTATGCACATATAACTCTCACAATAACAATGACATATCATTAGTACACAGACACAAGCTGCCTCTTCCAAAAGGCACTCAAAGACAACAAGCGGACATGAACACAAACAAACGTAAATAAGATACTGCAGTATTTCTACATACATATTTTTGCCTCTAAAATTCTCACATGGAAATGGAATTCCTCTACCCACATTCAAAAAGCCTATCAGTTGTATGTGGCTTTTCCCCCTTTTGAGCTCACTCAGTCTGTTCTTCGGGAGTTTTCCAGTGGTCTTTTTGTCAGTCATTGTCTTGTCTTTGTTTTTTACTTTGTTGAGAGAAAAATTCCTTCCTATCATTGCTTTCCCAACTTCTCCTTCACAGGACTATAAGCCCACCTCAATTATCACTTCCAATCAAAAGCAAGCTGTCCTGAGCAGCTCTGTCAGTAGGAGGGCTATAGACAGTAATCCCATCACATCTCCATTTCAAATTCTGTACAAGCTGGGTAAGCAAGGTAACAAAAGATTAACGAAAGATGTCAACAGTATCTGGTGGCCCAAGATGCAACAGAAGAATTTCAGTATCACGCAAACACCCTTCACCTGGGTGACTATTTTGCTATCGGAGTGAGGTCTCATCTTACCTTAAACCCAAGCTGAGCTGCTTTGATAGCAGCAACATACCCTCCAGGACCAGAGCCGATAACCGTGACATCGGCATCAACTGAAACAGAGAACATTCCAGTTACTTTTGTTTCAGCAACTAAAAATCTACTGCAGGAACACCACTTTTTAATTTCTGAAATAACTCACGTTTGAAATTTGGGGTTAAAAAGCAAAATAGGAAAATATTAAAAATTATGCAAGTTCATAAACTTGGTTTAGACAAGGAAGTTACATCTCATACCTGAAAGTAACTTTCTGGACAAAGGGAAAGGTTGTGTGGAGGTATTGATTCCACAGTAAAAACAACCAGTCTTAAATTTCACATGGAAAATAATGTAAAATGACATGAAGAAACTGAATTCCTCATCCCTCTTGCTACAAATCCTTTAAGAACTTAACCCTAGATGTCTCAGTAGTTTATTACACATTTTTCCAGCACAGCTTCTACTAATGTTTAGAGCAAAAGATAAGTGATTACTGAACACCACAAAATCAGTTTATAAAGGGGAATATATGGCTGCAATAGGTATCTATGTAACTTCTATTGATTATAAAGCAGCAGAAGCTATGAACTTTGTACCTAGTTCATATCTTGTAACCACAATCTCCTTTGGAATATTATATAAGATACAAACAGTGATGATAAAGCTCAACTTCTATTTACAGGTTTAGCTTGACATTAAGTAATGCAAATAAACCACTATTTTCATCCAAATCTCCACAATGACATCAACTCCACTGTCACCCGAAAGACTGATTTCTGAGTTTGAAGTAATGCTTTGTTTTTTGTAGGGAGTTTGGGTTGGTTCTGTAAAAAAAAAAAGTTTTGACAATTAATTACCTTGATCAGCATAGGATCTTTGTGACACTGCACAAATTCCCTGGAGACCATGATGAACTCGATCAAAACGGCTTCTCTAGAAAGGGAAACAAACTTAGTTCTAAAAGCTGATGTTTACCTTTGAGGAAAAATAAGCTCTGAGCTACACACAAGCGAACACAATTACTGTCACCAGTTGACCAAAACAGGAACAGCACGAATAAAGAGACGCAACAGGCACCGACTGGAACAAGAGGTAGAAGTTGCTCTGCCACCTCAGCCTGCCACCGCAACTCCTCTCAGGTCAGCCTCGCCTAAGGCTGCCTCTATCCACACAAACTTTCAACCCTTCACACAGGGCTCTCAAAACACTTAACGACATAAATTAGACATCTACAGGAGTTTGAGTCTCGTTGTTCCGTAACCATCCCTGCAGCCACTTCCTACGAACATCCCAGAGGAGGTTCCGGTGGGCAAGGTTTTTTATCCTTTACAAGAAGGTAACGGGACAGCACAGAACAGCTGCTACAAGCATCTCAAGGGCGGATCACCCTGTAACTGGAGCAGAGGATGTCCCTGGAAGCATTTGCGAAGCCCCCGGTCCCGCAGCCCAAGGGCCGGGGATCGCCCCCCCTGACAGCGGCGCTTTCCGCAGCCGCCGCGGCCTCTGCGGGCCGGGCACCGAGCACTGGCAAACACACGGCAGCGGAGAGGCTGCTCCCTGTGCCCAGGGACCGTGAGGAGCCCGCGGCCGCCGCGTCCTCTTCGTCCGGCCGAGCTGCGAGGGGAGCGACAGCAGAGCAGGGAGGGGAGCGCGGACAAGGCCCGCACCCGCTGCGGCTCCGCCCGCCCGCCCTCCCGCCCGCTCCCGGCGGGGTGAGGGGGTCGAGCAAACCCCAGGCCAGAGCTGCCCGGCACGACCCCGTCCCCTGCCTCTCCCCGGCCGCCCCGCCGCCGCCGCCGTACCCGAGCGAGCGCGCAGGAGACGCGGCCCCAGCGCTGCATGACTGCGGTACCGCCCCGGCCCTCAAGGACTCCGCGGACGCGCGCAGGCGCAGGCGCAGTGGCGGGCGGGAGGGGGCGGGGCCCGGCGGAGCGCGGAGCCGTCAGGTGTGGGCGGAGCTGTGGGGTTCGTCCTGTGCCAACCCCCGCGAGTCAGGGACACTCGGGGCGGGGAGACAGGGGGCTTTGGAGTGTTTCCAGAGAGGGGCAATCCGCGACCATCCTGTTCCAGTGCTCTCCCACCCTCGGCGTAAAAAAGGTCTCCATGCTGAGGTGAAACTTCTTGGGTTTCAGTTTATGGCCGTTGCTCCTCGTGCTGTCTCCGGGCACCGCTGAAAAGAGCCTGGCACCATCTTTTTGGCACCCACCTTTGAGATATTTATAGACTCATAGAATATGCAGCGTTGGAAAGGACCCATTAGGATCCTTGAGTACAATTCCTGGCCCTGCACAGGACACTCCAAGAATCACACCATGTACCTGAAAACATTGTCCAAATGCTTCTTGAAGTCAGACAGGCTTGGTGCTGTGACCACTTCCCTGGGGAGCCTGTTCCAGTGCCCAAATACCTTCTGGGAGAAAAACTTTTTCCTGATATCCAACCTAAACCTCCCCTGACTGATTTTGCTGTTGTGTCCTCAAATTCTGTCTCTGGTCACAAGGGTGAAGCGATCAGCACTTACCCCTCCGCTTCCCCTTGTGAGGAAGTTGTAGTTGCTATAAGGCCTCCCCTCAGTCTCTTCCAAGCTAAACAAACCGCAACCGCTCCTCGTAAGACTTTGCCTCCAGACCCTTCACCACTGTTTTGGCCCTCCTTTGGACATTCTATAATAGCTTAATGTCTTTTTTATATTGAGGTGACCAAAACTCAAGGTGAGGCCACACCACTGCAGAGCAGAGTGGGACAATCACCTCCTTTGACGGCTGGCGACGCTGCACCTGATGCCCTCCAGGACATGGTTGGCCCTCCTGGCTGCCAGGGCACTGCTGGCTCATATTCAGCTTGCCATTTATATGTGTTGATGAGATCACCTCTCAGTCTTCTCTTCTCCAGACTAAACAGGCCTAGATCCTTCAGTCTCTCCTCCTAAGAGATGCTCCAGTACCCTAATCTTTGGCTCTCCACTGGACCCTCTCCAGTAGCTCCATGTCTTTCTTGTGTTGAGGAGCCCAAAATTGGACACAGTACTCCAGATGTGGCCTCACTCTGGACAAGTGGAGAGGGAGCATAAACCTTCCTCAACCTGCTTCCCAATGCACCCCAGAATACTATTGACCTTCCTGGCTGCAAGGGCACACTGCCAGCTCTTAGTCAACTTGTCATCCACCAAGGTCCTTCTCAGCAGAGTTAGTCTAGCAGGTCAACCCTCAACCTGTGCTGGTACTTGGGAACTCATGGCCCCACCTGGCACCAAAGGGAACGTTGGGATGAGCAAAGCAGCCCCCAGACCCACATTGACTGCATTAGAAAAGCACCTGGGCACAGGCAGAGAAAGGGAAACTACATGTTTTGGAAGGAAACCTCTCCCATCTAATTTACAGTGAAATGCACATAAATTCAACTTTTAAAATATTCAAAAATATAAAATCTAGGATATTTAATTTTGGAAAGACTTTCAAGTGGCTTGGAATAATTGCTCTCAATTTATTTAATCAGGAAAACATGAACTAGAATAATGAGACATTTTTATAATTAACACAGTTTAATTTAATGCTATTTATATTTTTCCAGAATATATATTTTCTTCTAGAATAATAGATTGCACACTCTGCAATCCTTTGTTAGTTGTACTTCAGCACATTGGTGTTTGAAAACTTAAATCCTTCATTGCTTGTGGGAAGAAAGCAATGGTCCAAGACCATTTTCCTTCTATACCAAATTCCCCATAGTTTAGAATATGGAAAATATTCTGTTCAATTTATGCTAAAAACTCCTAAACGTGGCTTTAGGTAAGTAATATGCAACATAGATCATAATATTGATTCCCTATCTTGCCTGAAATTGAAAATATTTTTTTGTGGAAAAAAGTTCTCAAGTTTTCTAGATATACTTTCTAATTTCTTTCATAAAATCAGTATTTCCATCAGATGGCAGTGTTCTGCTATTTCCCACACAGCCAGGGAAAAATGAAAGGCCATTTTCAATAGCTGGAATCCCTCTTCTGTCTTTCTACATAAGGATTTCTCTGATTGCCCCTCCAGGAACACTGGAGACTGTATGTGCCCAATATTTTTACATTTAAACCCCTAATTCTTAAACTGCCTGATGAAAAAGCATCCCAGAGTCCTCAATGCTTGCAAGGATCAAGTCCCCATCGTTTCCTCCCATCCTCACTAACCAAACAGAATAAAACCCAAAAATGCTCCAGCTGTACCTTGCTAAAAGTACTAAGCCAACATGTTTTGATTCTCCCAGTGCAGATACACATTGGGGTACTGGAGCTCTCCCCTCTGCACTGGCAGTGCATGAGTATTTTTAAGGAAATTACTTTTTTTTTCAGATATAAATCTGAATGCCATAAGCAGGTCATTATTGCTAGCAGTGAACAAGACCATGTTCTGCAACAAGAAATGACTGAAGCCTCTGAAGGACATACTTCGGACATGTCATATCTGGCTAAGAGAGCAATGTCTGGGCAGCCAGTACAAGAACAGGACAGGGCAGAGAGCACAGCTGCCCATCTCAGTCTCCCTCCAAAAGCAAAGCTGAAGCCCCAGCAGAGATGCTGGAAAGCCCCATGGGGCAATCTCTGCAGAGATGCAGCAGCTCTTTGCACACCCTGTGTGCTGGTGGAGGGCTCAGCTGTGGGTTTGTGCTGCACAATTTAGAGAAAATGCTGCTGATTACTGTGGCCACTGAAGGGAAGACTGACTGTGTGGTGATTGGTACAGCACCCAGGAGTAGAAAAAGAGTATAGGAAATGTGGGGTAATGCAGGAGGCATCAAAGTGTGTCTCAGCGGAAGGCAAAGGGGCACAGGGGGAACACAGGGCTAGACCCCTCCATCCCATTCACCTCAGCCCTGACAGTCACCTGAACAGCCTTGCCCATTATGCGCCTGTCCTTTGGGGTCATGGTGGCTGGGACCAATGTTCTGAACTTTCCAGGAAACTCTGCTGAAGTTCAGAGACTGTAAAATACTTTTTCGAGGTTTTATGTATCTTAGTAATAAAGATCATGTGGTAATAAAGACCGGTGGTTTGACTGAAGGGCTGTGGTACTTGTAAACCACGAACACCTGAGTACTTTTTGTTCTCTTGCTCCTGGCATGACTATCTCACCTTTCTTTGGTTGCGCCACTCCTTTCATGAACACTGTGGTTACGGTACCTGGGTACACTGCAACTTTTTATTGCATCCGTGAGTACTCATGAAATGTCCCCTTGCCACTGCAGGATCCAGGATCCCAGCTGTGTGAGGAGGAGTCTTGCCAGCAGGAGGAAGGAGGTGATCCTTTCTCTCTGCTCAACGCTGGGGAGACACAGCTGAGGTGCTGGGTCTAGTTCTGGGCTCTCCAGTACGGGAGAGACACAGACATACTGAAGAGAGCCTAGCAAAGAGCCACAGAGATGGGCTGGAGCATCTCTCCTCTGAAGAAAGTCTGAGTGAGCTGGGACTGTTCAGCCTGGAGAAGAGAAGCTCAGGGGAATCTCATCAGTGTATGCAGATACCTGAAGGGAGGGTGCAGAGAGGGTGGAGCCAGGCTCTTCTCATTGGTGCCCAGTGACAGGACCAGAGACAATGGGCAGAGAGTGAAACACAAGAGGTTCCCTCCAAATATCAGGAAACATTTTACTGTGAGTGTGACTGAGCACTGGCATGGGTTGCCCCAAGAGGTTGTGGGATCTCCCTCCTTGGAGATACTCAAAAGCCATCCAGAAACAGTGCTGGGACACTGGCTCTAGGCATCCCTGCTCGAGCAAAGGGTTGGATCAGATACCTTCTAAGCTCAACCATTCTGTGATTCTCTTTAGGGAAAGAAACTGCCTCATGAAGTCTCCCGGTTATCTGCCCTGAGAACAAGAGTCAGCTCTGACTTGGAGCCAGAGGAAGGCTGCCAGCACAGGCTGAAGTCAGCAGAGGGCAACATGGCTGCATAGACTAACAGAGCTGCAAGGATGTGTTAGAGAGAGAAGCAGAGCATTCTATTTCTTTGGAATACTGAATATTTTCTTGCATTACAAATTGGATTTTTACATATATACCTATTCACACGTGTTTATTTGTACACATCAATATTATCAATCTAGATATACTGGATCTGACTTGAGAAAACAAAATTAAAATATCTACCACACTCCATCCAAGGATTGGATGGTGGCCATGAGTGTTTTGCACCTTATGAAGCTGTAATTAACAAAACACATTTGCAGATGGGGCACCATGGCAGGACAAAGTATATCCAGAGACAGGGGTGGCATTTTGTTTTGCATCCTTACATACCCTGCCAAAGCAGGGTACTGTATTGCTTTCCAGACTCAGCTTACTGCTCTGCTTAGGAAAGCTTCCTATCACTCTGGCGGTAAAGCAAGAAGAGAAGTGCAGAGAAAGCTACTGCAAGTCCGTGACCTCTGTTTGAGGTTCTGCAACAAGTGTGAGCAGTCTGAAATAAATAGGAAGGATGATGAAAAGAAACTGGGCCAGATGCAAAATAGCAGCATATCTCATATTCATTGTAAAGGCAGGACAAAGCGTATCAGGAGACTTGGTATGTACTTTGTTCGATAGATATTTTAAAAAGATCTGTGGCTTCCAGATGCTAGCAGGAGAGTTAAGCGTTCAGGACATTCCTCTGCTAGTTGGAGCTCTGAAGGAGCACACGTAGGCAAGCAGGGGTTGGGGAGGTTGAAGCATTTTTGAGCCAAAGGGAAGATAAAAAGGAGTCTCAGACCCAATAAAGGGTGCCAGAGCCAGTGGTAGTGGCAGGATCCATTTGGATTGTCTCTTATCACATGGTGACTGCAGAAAAGGGCACTGGTCCAAGCCGAAACATTGCATACCTAAGACCTTGCCACATACCATGGTTAAACACCTAGCACCCTGCCCCTGGCAGTAGCTTGTGAGTGAGGTAGAATCCAGCTGCCTCACCTGAGGGAGTGACACTTCTTTGCATTTAAATGTTAGGCACCTAGAGAAGCCATCCTCCTAAAGCAAGTATCTAAATTCCCTGGGTGGTAAGCTGTCTTTGAAAATAAGCACCCAGAAGATCCTATCTACCTAGCCTGCCTGTCCTATACGCACGCACCAAGGCCAAGACAATCTTCCTTGGGGCCTTCAAGGATTCCTGCGTCTCCTTTTATTTTACAGGGAAAGTGAGCAATCAACACAGGACTCATCTCATCCCATTGCAGCTGTCTTGGTCGGACATCTGGTTTAACAGGTTTAATAGAAAGCCAGTCTTCTGGGCTCCTGTGGGAGATGCAGAAAGTCTGGCAAGGGTTATTCATTGAGAGGGTTATTCATCCTGTCCCAAGGTGGGTGTCAAGGATTTTCCTCCAATTTAGCACTCTCTTCCATATGCTGAGCAGAGAGGGGCCTTGGTGATCTATGTTAAACATCAAACTTTGATACAGTCAAAGCTGATGAGAAAAAAGGTCACCCCATTTATGAAGGAAGGCCTCCGTAGGCCTGAGGAATGTTGGGTGCTGCTTGGGCATTTCGGGCTGTTCAACTGGGTCCTCCTCGGCGTTCCTGGGATACGACTGCGCTGCTGCCCCTCAAGGGAGGCAGGGATGAATCTCCCTTTAGTCATTAGTTTGCTTAACTTATCAAGTCTGCACTGCAGAAAGACAGTGGGAGCTCTATGTCTGACGTCCTTCCCTTCAACTTCCTTCCATCTAACTTCTTTCTGGATATCATTTATTTTGCAATAGCAGTGAGTGGCTTTGCATATCAGTAACTTGGTGTACCTTGTAAAATTCTGTTTCCTGCACATTACACTTCTTAAAATCTGTGACCTAATTAGAAAAGAGATTATGAATGAGGCCAATGCAATATATGAAGTCCTGGTTTGTTCATGGGAAAAACTCTGTGTTATTTCTAGTAGGTTATGCAAAAAAATGATTCACTGCAGGATAAAATTGTGCAATGCCTATAATTCAAGGTCTTTGCAATGAGAATTAGGGTTATGTATGATTGTTGTTTTCCTTTTTCTGCGCTTAATTTATTGTTGCCCATTTAAACTTCTTAATAAGCATTCATACCAGAGCTGATCATAAAGTGCCAGTTAATTTTCACATGTAAAACAAAAAAGCCCCCCAGTTTCATTTGTTTTAAGCTTCCAGTTACAGTTTCAGGTTTGCAATAAAAATCAAACCCAAAATTGCAAATATTCTGTATTTCTTAAACACTTACAAAATCATTTTGTTCTACTATTGTTGGAAAACATGCAAATCTAAACTGAAGTGGAAAGTTTTCATAAAAGTTTTCATGTTAATTAAAATCTCACTGTTGTCCTCAAACAAAGCCATTAAAAATGCAGTGACTGTGCAGTATTTAATTTTCTCTTATTCCGAAAGCTCTGTCAAACAGGAAATTTACTCACAGATATACTTCAAGAGATATGTGTTACATCAAGAAAATGGCACACTTCTACTCAGGGAATGGGTTTTCTCATGCTCTGCTCTCCTAATCCAGGACTTGGCCTTTAAAGCTCCTGAGCAAGGGCTGGAAGTTATAACTAACAGGAAATTTTGCAACAGAAGCCAATGACACTTTTTTCATTTATACAGAAAATCTATGAAGTAATAAATTTTCATTGTTAGGTCATCTTGACTTTATGAAAGTCAAAGTTCTCCCTGAAGCATAATGATGTTGTACAGCTTGGAGGTTTCTCAGTGATAGCAGAGTGATAAACACAATGTAATTCCTGCATCCTGGTTCACTGCAGTGTTGAGGTTGTAAGCACTGCACAGCACCTGGACAGGAGAACGGCCTGAGTGTCTGAGTGGGGCTTAGCTGCTGGCTGGGTTTAAACCACAACATATTACAAACAGGAGTGGATTTGTACAGCAAACCAGTTGGTGCTGAGGACCTGAAATCCACATTTCTGTGCTACCCCTGTGATTTCTACTCGTCTCCTTGTATGCAGGTTCATGGACTTGCAGGCAACTTTTCAGCACTGGAGGAAGGCTAAAGCATAGCCAAAAGTGAGCCAGTGAGCCAGTAAAATGAAAAAAATTACAAAAAAAAATATTTGGATACAAGAACCCAGCAGAAAAGAAAAGAGGATCTGGAGGAGTTTATATGCAACCAGGCACAAAGATTGGAATGTTTTCTGTTATCAGCATTCTAAATTAACCAGTTTCATCCAGTTCAGGTATGTCTACGTGAGTGAGAATAGAGTGCTACCGTACTCCTAAACATAGTGTCAGCTGATAGGAGGGCCTGGATAAGCTCAGCAAGTCTCAGCTTCTTTGGAAGAAGATTTCTGTGGATATTTGAGGATCTTTGAGACTGGTTTCAACTAGAATCAAAGAAGCAGTACACAGAAACATAATGCTTCTGTGGGCAGATTTGTCCTCACTGCTCTTCTGGGTCACCAGATGTTTCAATATCTCAATGTAACAGTAGCCTAAAGTACATTGTCAGCCCCTGTGGGAACTCCAGATCTAGTCCTTCCATAGGATTAAGGAATCTTTATTTCAGAGATTTTTCTCCCTCTAATGCCCTTATTAACTTGTCCATATTCAGACATTAATTCAGCAACACCCTAAAACATGGGTTAAAAATCAATCTGCTTTCTCTATCAGTTAGTTCTAGAGG
>NW_020884881.1:8783274-8828373 GCF_003945725.1 Corapipo altera
TTGCAGCAGCAGCTAAGGTGACTTACCTCTTCGTGCCTCTAGAACTATGCTGTAGCTCAACTCCAGGTTGTCCACGCCCATGGCTGAAACATATTTACCATGCTTAACCCTAAAATTACTTCTGTCCCTCCAGTGGGAGCTGAGGGAACTTGCAAACTCCAAAAGACACTAGGGCTGGGGAAGGATTTGGGTTATCGACTGTGTGCTGTGTTGCCACTACAGAGCCTGCTTGCAGTGCTGTTGGAGGAAGCCTAGTAGTAGAGATTCATTTCAAAGCTTTTGCTCCTCCAACCTGATTTATGCTGTAAAAAGGTATTCTCACTATGCCAAGGGGAGATCTAGTAGGTTGACTTGGAAAACGACGCAGTGGATTCACAGTGTCTGTCTTCACTGGTAGTTGCCAAATTTCCACTCATGTTTCCCCTCTTCTCCTTACAGTTTCTTTTCTGTCTGTTCCTCAGTCAAGTCCAAGTTCCAAACTTCCCTGTAGTGGCACCTACTGTTAACACACCAAGGATAGGAGACAAATCACTGGACTTTACACATCTGCAAAGGCAACACCTCCATCTGGGAGACTCCCATGGAGTGGCTTTGCAGATAGCAGGAGGGCAGATACTCAAAAGGTACCTCCTGCAGACAGCACCATGGGAAGATGGGCTAATCATACCCTGGAATTGCCTGTCTCTTCCATAAACTGACTATTACCAGTTCAGCTATGGGCGTCCACATCAGCCTTCTTCCATGAGCCATCCAATCCATCTCCAGCAGAGACTTCTTTTGATCTGGAAGAGGCAAGGCCTCTGTGAGGCACAGCCATGAGATCCTGCAGTTACTGTCTCTATCCAACACATATGCACATAAGCAATCAGAATTCTGTCATATCCTAATTTGGGATGCTTTACTTTGCAGTCTGAACAGTTTGCTTTAACCAGTGTTTGTTAACAAACCAGTTTGTTTCTGAGCTCTTTTACAAAGTGATAAGAGGAAACCAGGAGACCCAATACCTGGCTTCTCTCTCAGCAGGTCTGCAGCCTTGAGGCTCATGGCATAGAGCAAGTGGAGTAAGTTGGAGTGTCAGTGAGTAGAGTTGGACATTTCACAGATAAAAGCTGGCAGGAAAGGAAGGCGTTCTTCCTTAATCATATTCTTAGAAATACCTAAACTATTTAGACTGAAGCCATCCCAGAGCTCATCCTGAAGCAGATTTTATGCATGGGAGCTTATTGCAAAGACCCACAACACAGCACGGAGCAGTGCAGCTGTGAAGTGGGGCAGTCAGTGCTCGCTTGCTAAATTCCTATTGGAATGCTGGCCTCAATGACACTGTATGGCAGGAACATTACCTTGAGGTGGACACTCAGAGAAAAAGGATTCCCCATATGGGTTTGGATTTGGTTCTCTCTAGTTTCATTTACATTTTTTGTTTCTAATAGTGAGAGCCAGGGAGATCAGGAACTCCTCCTCAGAGTGTCCTTTGCACAGAGGTACATGAGCCTTTTGTATAGCTGCATTTTTAACATATTTGCGAAGCACAGTCATATTAATGTCTAACAGGCTAATAACAAACACCTGGAATGCCCCTCACAGACCTCCCAAACAGTGTCAACAACAGTTCTTGCAGTTCTGGTATTCTTGCTGGTGGCCTAGTCGATAACTAAAATGGATTAAAGAGACATTGTTGGGAAACAATTAAGGAAGACATCTGACAAGGCATCTTTGTGAATGGCAGCACACAAACAACAGGACCTGAACACCCAGGTCACATAGGTGAGGCACAACCCACTCAAGGACATGGCTGTCTGCCCTGTGCGAGCTAATCAGTCATGGAGGAAATCAGCGCGGACTCCTTAGGGACACAGTGATGATTTCGAGCTGGCTGGTAGGGAGGAAGATGGAAAATCGTATCAGTAATCCAGCCCCACTCTGACTGTGACACAAGAGCGATAGTTCTGCCAGAAACATCCCCATTCTTTTCACAGCTTGCTTCCCTGCCTGAAGGCAGGAGCAGATTTCTAGGGCAGGGTTTTTCAATCCAGGGATTTTAAGACCTGGAATAGTCTCAAGGACCACCATGGACTCAAGGCACAAGTAAGACAGAACGTAAGGATGGTATTTTTCCCCCTTGAAATAATTCAAAGTTTGGTTGGACTTTCAGAAGGCTTCTCCCAGTCAAGGTCATTTTCACTCCAGAACAATGAAGAACATCAATTGCCATGATCTAGTATGTGCCTCTAACAAGAGCTGCACTGGGCTGTCTGGGCTATCCCAGGACAAGATAGCCTTGCAAAGGAAGTTTTCAAAATATTTATCAATAAAACATCCTTTGATATGGCACTGAGTAAATTTTACATGCTTCAGTTTAAGTAAAGCAAATATCAGATGTTTATCTACTAAGGAAAGTTGTTATGAAGTCGCCCTAACAGTCATAAAGCAATTAAAGAATCTTGAATGGAAGGTCCTAAAAAGTGACAGTGCTCTTATACCATTAATACATTAATAGTGAGATACCTCAGGTAATGTTTAACCATAGAATGAGGCAATGGTAATAAAAATGACACTTAAACAAGCATTAATTATTCTTCTGATCAGGGTAATGTTCCTTTAACTGAAGTATTATCTTTAAAAAAATTGAGTGGTTAAATAAGAGGCATATTTACAAACACTTTGTCTTCATAGAGACTGTAAATGTCATAAGTACAGATTTACATTAATAAATAATGATGGAGTAAAAATTATATTTTGGATCAGTTTTCAAATGCTAACCAGGAATAAAGGAGTTTAGTGACATTTCATATGCTGTATTCTTACACTGTCAGGGCAAAATACTTTATATACATATATATAAATAGTAATATCATAAAATATGAATTTATATAAAAATAATGGTTTATAGTGGTTGCAAGAGCCCCAGCTCATTTTCCAGTATGATCAGACCAGTCCAATGGTTGTGTTTGCATTGTTGTTCATTTTGTTTAATGGTTGTTTTGGAGTTACTATTAATATTCATTTTGGTACACATGTACATAAAAACTGGCACAGGCAGTCATAGATGGATGTGTGTCTAGGAAGTGAGGAGAGAGTTTTACATATAGATTCTTAAGAAAAACAGGGGTTTTAACTGCATCTGTCAGGAGCAGAATGCCTGGGGTAGTCATCCTCAATTTCTCCTGCTGAAAATTAGACATGAACTTGTTGGTACCTTAAAGAGACAGTCCCTACTCTGCGCATGTCATTTATTCTTTCTACACGTTTTGCTTGCACCTCCTTCCTCTACCACAGACATGATACTCTTATCCTCTCCATCCTGCCTTCATAATATTAAAACTATCCAAGTTTTTTTGCCTTCTGGGAGTGCAGGGCATGTGAGGTCATAGGATGTCACGGATAGTCTTCCACAACCATGTATAATCTTAGTACTCCATCAAAATTGCTCTCCTCTGCACCCCCTGATGAGTGTTTGGCCCCCCCTGCTACTCCCAGTGCTCCCTGATCATGGCGACAAAGACAAACAGGTTTCAGTCATAGTACAGCGTGTGCTGAGCTCTTGTTTGCACACCAGCACTTCCTCCTGGCATGGCTCTCCTCACTCTCCTGGGGATGCTGTGAAGGTTAGCTCTCATGTGACAGCTTCACCAAGCTAACTACAGCTAACACTAACACCACACTAACTGCAGTTCCCTGGGATGAGCCTGGTTCATCCGCTGTGACTTCAGCCCAGGCACCTTACGAGCTCCTGGTCGGAGCGTGCGAGCACTGCCGTTCAGCTGCTCAGACCCATCAGGGTCTTGCTTACACAATCTGCCTAAATCACAATCCCTGCCACAACTTCTGGGATAAGAGTCAAAAGACTGAGCTTAACTATTAACAAAATGCTCTGCGGTGCACTAGGCAGTCAAGGCTGAGCATGATGTTCTGCAATTGGATTACACCTGTTTGGAAAAATCTCACCTTTCAATGGCCTCGTGTACAAACAACAGAGTTTCATTTTCCAATGTGTAGGCAGCTAGCAAGAGAAGACATGTCTGTTGTCCTGAAGAAATTTTTTTTTTTTAGGTCATGTGGCTAAATCAAGCCCAGAATTGTCTGTTTATGGCCCAGAATGAGTGCTCAGGTCTTTCTGCTCTCCTGTGGGTTAACAGGAGTATGGGAAAGGCTGGGAGCAGGGCAATGGGGACATCTCCCTGCTTCTCTTCCTCAGTGGGGCTGATCGCTGAGCCCTCCAGTGTAGCCTTGCAGAAGGGTCTCACTTCCACAAGAGCATACTGGCAGCCCTCTGTGCAAGGGTGAAACCTCAGTTTTGGGTGCAAGGAAAGCAGTCAGGCTGTCTTCTCTGGCCATGGTCCCCTATGCCCTTCTTGCACATGAAGGTATTGCAGGACCCTGCAGGGGCAGATGTCGGGCCTCTGTACTCACCGCCACGCATGTGCCTGGCTACAGGCACAAAAAAACCCGCAGGAGCACAAACCCAAGTTCCTCCATAAGTTAATTTGTATTTCCTTGATTCCTATCAGCCTCCCCAGCAAACTCTCTCTCCTGGTTACTTCTGCCATCTCACCCATCTTCAGCTCAGCATTCTACCCACACTCTCCTAAAAGTGCTCTGACCTTCTCCTTTGCTTCACACTCATATTTCCATCAATTGTTGGTATGTCTTACTGTCATCATCATGGCCAGGCTTCGCGAACAAAGATTTGGGAAGGCTCTATCCACATTTGTTACAGGCACGCTGGTGGCTTATGAGGCCAATACAAGACAGATGTCTTACTGTAGAGAGTTGTGGTTTACTCATTGAAACAAAACCTAGTTGCTTGGAATTAACTAATACTTAGCTTCAGGTGGAAGAAAATTGTTCTAGAAACTTCAGGAACATCTTAAAAGTATGCAAGGCAGGTAGTAGGTTTTTTGTGGAGATAGAACTCCTTCTGGCAAAACCTCACTTCGCACCCAATAGATGAGGCAGGATGCTTTCCAGGCCTGTCAATGCTGACAGTAGGAGGTCTCTTCCCAGGGTGAGCTGCTCGAAGCCCATCAGGACCCAGGCTGGCCTGGGCGGTGCAACCTTACCAACCCAAACTGTAGCAACACAACACTTTAGAACATCATGAGTGACAACAAAATTTCATGTGTATAATTTATTTATTGTGATTGTTAATTGGGAGCTGGCAGCAATGGAAACAACAGTGCTGCACCATACCCTGCATCCATAACTCAGGCAACAGTCCCTGCTTGTCTTGTCCCGACGGTGAATCCTGCTGATCCAAAACAAGCTGCAATCTGACTCCTCAGTGCTGTTTAAATCAGGCTAGGAGAACACAGCTGAGTAAACAAACGTCTGGATTGGCTAGTAAAACAGAATGATTTAACAAAATGAAGGAATACACACACTTGTGTAGTTACTTTTCCAGGGCACATGATATTTTAATTGGGGCTTGTACTGATAATGACATTAGGCTGCAACCAACTCATTGTACAACTCATCTGATAAGGACAACTTATCAGCTGTACTTAGATACATGGGTTTTATTTTACACATATCCCAAGTCATAAATAAAAGTCTTTCCAGAAGACCTTGGAAAATATTACAAAATGCAAGTGCAGACAGTAGATAAAATATGATGAACTTTTGATCATAAAGGCAGATAATAAATAGTTGATAATAAATATTTTAATGCATTTTTCATGAAAGCCACTATCATATGAAAGGGCATTACAGTATTTATAATGATAAAACTTTTAAAGTTAGTTGTAATTTATGCCTTTGTAAGGATATCATGGTGAAGAATTTCCTCAAACTCTGTGATACTTTGTAATATTGTTTCAAGATTGAGCTCTAAGCTCCCAGAACGCACAGGTTTATGGCATTATGAAGAGCAAGCCTTTAATTTCTATTGACAACCAGACTGCATCACCCAAACAAACTCACTCCAAGCCCATGGACCGTGTGACCATTTTTTGCACACAAACATCTTGGGAAACAAGATAGGAAAGACATTTTTGAGATGTGAAGGAGAGTCTGATAAGGATTGCTTACTTGTCTGTCCTTTCTTTGTAAAATCATCTCCCCAGAGCTCCAGCTACAGATTTCTACCCAGCAGCCTCTGTTTTTCCCTACGTAGATAACCACATGGTTGTGCTTGTGGAGACTCCCAAGTGCTGATGGCCCCATCCCAAGAAGTGTTTGCCTTCCCCCCTTCTAGAAAACGCCCTGCTGAAAATCCTGCTTTTATTTTATCCTCCTTTTGTTTGCTCTAAATTAACTTCTTTGTAGACTTTGATAATTGGCTGGTAAGAGCGGACAGGTCTCCTTCCCCTTCCTTTGATCCCCCAAATGGTTTTTTTCAAGAGACTTGTGCCTAAGATTACAGTCATTTCCCCCAATCCCGGTGCTGCCTTTCAGGCTAACCAGTTTCTTAATGCCTTGTTTTTAGGTGTTCTTCCATGAAGCTCAGCACGGGGAAGATTCCCTCTTTATTTTCATCCAAAGGACTCTTTCTTTTCAGTCCTGTAGCACGGTGCTCCAAGCCCTGTTGGTGATTCACCGGGAATGATGCCAGCTGTTGAGAAAGAAGCTCATTTCCTGGAGCAACTACCTTTTCCAAGGTGGCCTTTATCCTAAACTAATTAGTCACATATTTTTAGTTTGTTTGATCTGGCTTGATTACAACCTGGAGCAGCCTGTTGAGGAGCGAAGGGGAGCACCAGCCCTGGTGGTGGGTACTGCAGCCAGGATCTGTTTCCCAGAGGTTGCTGCAAAAGAAGGTGCCAACACTCCACCACTGGGGGGTTTTCCCATCACTGTTACTGCCTCCTGGTTGCAAAATGGCTTCCACACCTGGCTTTGGGATTTGTGGCTCTGCATATCTTTATACCAGCTGGACAAAGTGCAGCCCTCTTTATCAATAATGTTGCTGATAGGAACTGCAGTAGTGGCCACTTTGGGATCCAGGCCTGATTACAGCTCTGGGTGGCCAGTTTTCCTTTAGGTTTGGCACAGAGAGCAAATAAGCCTCCCTATTTACTGAAAAAAAAACAGCTAAAAAAGTAATAAATGAACTGAAACCATAAGCAAGTCACAGCTAAGCCCCATGAACACTGAGGCTTCTCCCTGTACAAGCAGAGGCCAAAGTATCACCTACAAGCATTGTGTGGGGCAAGAAAAAAACTAGAAGTCAGGGCTGGACTGAATGAGACATGCTGTGGATGAGCCCAGGAGCCCCAGAGCTGGTGGATCTGGTACTGTGAATACAGAAATACAGATATTGCTGCTGCTCTTTGCTTCAACGAGTGATAAACGAAAATTTTTTCAAATGCTCCATTTGTGGTTGTTTGTTCTGTTGGGTTTTTTGGGTGCTTTTGATTGGTTGGTTTGGCTTGGCTTGGTTTTTTCTGGATGTCTCAGTAGTCATTCTTGTGAACTTCATCAAATTAGCCGTGCTACTAAGGAGTGCTACAGCTGGAATTATATTATACATAGACACTTTCCTACTTCTGCCTTCTCCTGAGCAGACAGCATGTCAGGTCAGGCCACATGTGTATCTGTATAAAGATTTCATCATTTTCCTGTGTCAGTCTGCAAACAAGCAGATAGAAAAGATATTCAGGGCGTGAATGCAACAGAGGGTGCTATGGGGCTTTTCAATATCATGAGAGAGATCTCAGCTGTAGATTAAGAATGCAAGGGATTAACAGAATTTTGGTTCATTTCTGCTTGCAACTGAACTCAGGTCTTGAATATTACCTTTAATTTGCCATACTTGTATTTATTACAATAGTATTTTTAAAAGATACTTAACATTTTGTTTACTGTTTCGTGTACTTTAATATTTATTACAGTTTGCTAGCACTAATCTAAAAAATTAATCTAAACTACTGAATGTGGTCTTTGAACCTGCTACTTCACTTCTAAGAATCTCTGTGACATGAGTAAAAAACCAGACTTTTCTGGGCTAGATTTCAATGTATACTTGGGAGATCTGTATGGAAATGTTTATGAGCCCACAAATGGAAAAAGTAAAGTATGTTAACAGTAAGTTGAAAAATAACAAAAATTTCAGAGAATATCAGTGATAAATCATTGCAATGTAGGAACTGGAATTCTCTCTCTTAAGAATTACCAGAATATTCAGAAAAGTAAGGCTCCTTAAATAATCTGAAACTATCCTGATGTAAGCTCAAAAGACAAAATACTCCATATCCTGTGACTACTTCATTTGTGCAATTCCAGGGGAAGAGCAGGCTGGTAATAAAAGAGAGTTAAGGTTAAAATTCCCAAATCCAGATGTGATTTCAGAGGGGCTGTAC
This sequence comes from Corapipo altera, assembly GCF_003945725.1. Classification (NCBI taxonomy): domain Eukaryota; kingdom Metazoa; phylum Chordata; class Aves; order Passeriformes; family Pipridae; genus Corapipo; species Corapipo altera. The sequence continues at coordinate 8,791,575 of NW_020884881.1, forward strand.
ACACCTGGATGGCTCTGGAACCAACACTTGGGGATGAGGTAGGCGATTGTAGACCCCAGACCTGTTGAGCCATGGAACCTGCAGTTAGGTGAATCCCTCTGCTAGATGAACACAGCAATGTTGCTCCATGAGCAAAACCCCAGATCATTTAATTTTGTACATCCTTGCAAAACAAGCTGATGCTGATAGGAACACAAGAACTGATAAGAGACCTGGTGGAATATTGGGAAATACATTTATCCATGTCACTGTTACCTGAGGGGAACTTCAGGCATAATTCACACAGTTTAAGGAATGGCAAGTCTAAAGTATCTGGAGATAGTGGAGTATTTTATTGCACTGCTATCTGCAAAGGTACATCACACAGGGAGACCTAGAGCACAAACAGAAACGGTTACAAGGAGCTGGCTCTGACTTAATGTTTGAATATACTCAAATGTTCTACCAGCTACATAGAAATACATTATTTGTTTAGGTTATTTTAACAGTTTATTTTAAGATTGTTTCAAAATAGATAAGCAAGTAAAAATGTGCTCAGCTGAACTTTAAGGAGGAAATTGGAAAGAGTGGCTGGAGCTTGCCTGGGAAATACAGTGCTGGGACTCATTAGTAGAAGCTCCTTGTCATACTCTGCCAGGCAGTGTTTTGGGTATTTACAGTTAGTTTGGTTTTGGTTTTGCTTTCACGACAGTTTGACTTTGTTCCTATTTAATAGAACTGTTTTAGGATTAATTGAAATTCAGGCAACCGCTGTTGTGGTCTTCAAGGATCATTATCTTGACTGTCCTCTGTGGAGGCACAAACCAGACAAAGGCATGGTTTGGTGATGGACTCACGGGCAAATTGTCCAGCAGTGCTGAGGGGTAAGAAAATGGGACTTTTCTGGTGCTGGACAGAGACTCCAGTGTCAGGCCCCATCCAATACATGCCACAGCTCTGAGGCTTCAGCTGATCAACTCCTGACAAGAGAGGAATAAACTGGTCCTTCCTCTGCCATCTGCTCCTGCTTGCCAGAAGGAAAAAAAATCTGTGGCAACTCAGTGGGGACACCACAGCTTTCCATGGGGCTGGCACCACGTTACCATGTTAGTCATACCATGGACCTGCACAGTTTCATCAGGAAAGGGCTGTAGTGAAAGCTGCAGGCATCTGGCACCGTGGCTTCCCAGAGCTGGGATGTGCCTAGAGAGGGAATATACATAGACAGTGTATGCAACACTGAGGTAGACAGAACGCTCTGCAATGCTTCTCCTTTAACCTGGCGGGTCATAGGCTGCTTTTACACTCTCATATGACTTAGCAGCTCTTGCAAATGGGGGTCCCACAAGCATTTCTGGGTCAGGTGTCCTTGGAGCAGGCAGGCAGGACCTCAGGGTGAAGAGCCTTACATTCCAGCAGAGCACAAACAAGTCTATCTATGTCTCTGCTTTATTTTCAGATATCTAAACACTCATTACTATCTGTATTAAACGTAACTCCATGCACAATTAGCAGTATCTCTACTGAAGGACACAACACATCTGGCTGTGACGCTGCAGATTCCATGAGTCACCCACTGCCAGCCAGGAGAAGCTCTGTGATTGTGCATCCTCCCATTGCTGTAATTCCCAGCCTGATTGAGTCTCAAATAATGTATTGCTATATTTAGCAATTGTAAAACTGCAGGTAACTCCTGAATCAGCAAGTCTAATCTAGTTGGTTGTCTATGAGGTGAGAGGTTGCTTAAGAAATTAATTTGCTTCATGAAATTAAAAGAGACAGACAGCTTTAAATGAAAACAAAGTAACTATTTTTGCCTTAAGCAAAATATGGAAAATTCTTAAGAGAGAAAGGAAAATTAACTGAATAAAAATATGATACTTTTGTCTTGAATAACAAAGCACAATTCTTAATGTTGGCAGAGAAGCATGTCAAAACTCTCCCTGTTTTGAAAGGTAATGTGCAGGATTTTGTGTTTGTGCTCTTCCTTATGGTGCAATGTCATCCTATAATCCCATCATCCAGGTCACGATTGCTGGCTTTCAGGGCACAATAACTCTAAAGTCCATAAAAAAAGGGAATTAAATTACATGTGTAATAAAAAGAAGTGAGAAGGATGTGAATATGGCACCAATCCTTTCACCGGAAATTCCCAGCTCCTCTGCGCCATACACTTCTGCTTATTGTATGCTCTATATAAAGGAGTGATAACTTTCAATGACCCACTCCCTAGCAGGGTGTCAGCTCTTCCTGAGTCATTAAGCAAAATTCAGACCCCCTTTTTCTGCAAGTCTCAATAAATTTGAGCAACCCAGAAATATCATTATTAATGGAACTGATCTCTTTCCAGCCCAACCTCACTGCCCTTTCCAATCTTCTTGCTGTTGCCTGAAACTTGCTTCTTGACTAAACTTACTTATTCTTCTTAACACCATTTTATGCATCACCACTGAATTCAACTCGGTAACATGACTGATTTGAACTGGGCTACAGGGTGCTAGAAAGAGAAACTTGCTGTAAAAAACACAAGGTGCTAGAGAGTATAAGAATCTGGAAGTGAAATGACATCATGCTTCCTTCTGGCATCAGTGTCCTGAGTTTGTAAGTATAAGGGACACCTCTGCCTTCCATAAAAGCCTCTCAGGGCCAATCAGTTTTTGTTTTATTTCTTGGATGTCCGCAGTGGGGGCTTTACATCTTCCTGAGGATGCCATTCACAGGCTGTGGTCCCTGTCCTTCCTCCAAACAGCAGAGAGAGGAACGGGCACCCACCAGCGGTGCATCCCCAAACTGCCTGCCACACTTACTACTGACTGAAATGTATTTCTTTTACCCGTTGAGCTGCCCAAGTAGCACTGAGTGTCATTTTTGAAAGGGTTGAAAGAACTTGAGTTTGGGGTGTTTTGCACTTCTAGCATCACAGCAAATGGTATTGTGAGCAATCTTTTGCTTCAAGGTTTTGGGCAGAACCTGACAGCAGGGTGACCAGCAGAAGACAGGATGTTGCCAGAAAGCTACAAAGGAGAACAGAAGCTTTATATAGCACATGGTGAAGGAAAACACTAGGAAACACTAGAAATCTGTATGAGCTCATGCTGTTATCCACATTCTTAGCCAGCTAATCTCCCAGTATCAATACTGGTGTTTATTTAACATTAAAGAAAGACGTGAAGCTCTTCTCAAGGTGAGTAAAATGCATCACTGGCAGAACTGTTGTCTTCTTTCTCTGTGAAAAATAGCTTCTTTCTGCAGTTGTAAGCCACTTCATTTACATACTGCTTTTTTTCCCTCCAGTCACTTGTTTTACCCTCTCCATCCTGGCTGGGATGAGAGACAGCACAAGTGAAGCCCTTCAGAGCTCAGCTCACCAAGTGGCTTTCAACAGCTGTGGGTCATTTTCAGCTCCCATGAAAACAAAAGGAAGCTGAAAGTGCTTGAGACTTGGCAAAGGATCAGTCTGTGACTGATTTACATCTCTGAACTCTCTATGTTTATGGGGCTGCCTGAGAGACAGCAATCAGAAATTTTCATTTCCTCCTCTGCTGCTCTGCCTTGGCAGAAAAGGCCATGCTTTCCCAGTTGGTTAGAATTTAGCTAGTGTTTGAATACCTGGTATAAAGACATCAAGGGTTTGCACAGCTGAACTTCCACAGTATGGGACAGAGTCAACCTGCCTCCTGTGTGACTCTTGTGCATGAAACCTTTTCTGCACCATCAGGGGAAAATTGTGTTTTCAACATTACTGCTGCAAACAAAAAGGCTAAAGTGTTTATTCCCTCATCACTCCAGGTAGAGCCTTATTTCTTCAGTGAATTAGTGGAAATAATTCAAGAGTAAAGCATTTACAGGCGGACATGATGAAGCCAAAGACTCTACTGACTTCATTAGAGCCAAGAGTCCCTCATGCATTTAAACCTAGCCCTTAAAAAACTGCTCTACTCTTTTATGTTGCAGCTTCTTGTGACATACCCTTAATACAAAGAATTAAAAGTTTTAAAGCATTTCTATGATCACACCATGCCTGCCCTTTGAGGAGGGAGGCCAAAAGTTGTTAATTGTTTTATGGTTTTTATGGCTTTTTTATAGTTTATGGTTCTATTTTAAGTGTTTGTTATTTTAATGGCAAAACTAGTTACCGTGTCAGTTGCACAAACTGCAGTAAATCCCTTAAGCCTGACAGCAGTCACCAACACCAGGGGCTTGCTGTCACAGAGAAGGAACTCTCAATACTTTAGGAAGTGACCTGGGATCTTTACTTACTAGAGGAGCTTATGGTCTTGGTTAAAAGTGTAGCTCCATATTTCAAAAGCACCTGAAATCTATACTCTTGGAGCCATGGGCTAAAGCACAAGAAAGAAATCCTGATTAAATGGTCTAATAGAGCTCTCACCTTGTGGGTCTTCCTCACTTCATTATTTCTTGGTCTAATAATTAACTGAAATATGGGCAAACCATCTGAGAGCAGAATCCTAGGCTCCTCCTGCCTCTTCTCCTCCAAACCCATGTGTGCGACTCACCCTTCAGAGCACAAAAGGTGCCCATCCTCATGCTGTGCCCTTTCACCAGATGAAAACATCCTTCGGGGTCAGGGTCTGTGACTTCAAATCAACAAAGGCTAAGTCAAGCTCTGACTTCCAGGGCAGAGGAGCCTGGCAGACCATAGTCTTCCTGATAACATTGATATCAACAACTGAAGCACTTCTAGGTGCAGCATGGCAGTGTGACCTGAGGAAAGGGTTTTAAGGACACTTTTCATCAGGGAACTCTGATGCTATGGTGTCCTCAGCACCTCAGCACTGAAGGTTCACTGCTCTCCTGAACACAGGCACCTGCAACTGAAGTTACAGGCTGAGGCCTCAAAATGCTATTTCAGGTATCTCCTTAGGTGGTTTTAGGTATCTCAGGCAAATGTTTACAAAGACTTGCTTTGTCCTAGGGAGCATGATCCCTCTGGTTCCTCTATGGACAGTGGAGGGGAGCAAGAAACTGAGGGACAGTCCAACCCACCCACACCATATTCATGCCCCAGCACTTGGCCACACATGTGATCTACACCTTCCACCGTCTGTCACAGGATGCCACAGCTGTCACCTCCACCACATCACAGCTGGCCTTCCAAAATCTCTGCAAAGACTGCTTTTGGCAATGATCTGAGAATTCAGGAATTGCTTCTGGAAAGACAATTTAGGAGCTATTAAAGGTGCTTCAGAGGAAGGTTCAGGAAGGCACACTTTTCTTAGAGCTGGCAGGCCCAGCAGCCCACCTGCCTCATCAGTGACTCATGTTCCTTCAGAAATGAAGGGTACTATATCTGAGCTCTGGCCACCTCAGCTCAACAGAAACCTGTTAGATGCACAGCACAGGATTGCAACAGACTGTCCGTCTTATTCATCTCTATTTTCCCATAATGAGTCTCTGCAGACCAATCAGAAACAGTTCACCAAACAAAGTTAAGCAATATCACAGAGAACTTTAAGAAATTACTCTTATCATTCCTCCTGAGGATAAGCTCAATGGTCAAGGCCACAGTGAAATCTTCCTTTTCTTGTAAAAGTTAACTGAAGTTAGTTATTAAAGTGCTGCCAGTATTTAGGGAGGTTCTGAAGTGAAGAACAGCACAAGATACCTGTAGTACCTCTGAAAATTTCAGGGATATCTTTATCCATAAAATCTTGGTGTGGTTTCTTCTGAAGAGCTTCCTGGAAGACATACCAGGTACAATTTTAACTTGCCATTGTAGGTATGGGATATGTGAAGTAATGCTTATAAATTAAATCCTTCTAGTCATTTGTTGTATTTCTTGTAAAATGTAAGTTTCCCTTGTGGAATTTCTTTGTATTTTTTCAAATGTTTATGTTACAGAGTAGTATTTGTTAGTGGGTATACACAGATTGAAAAGTGGGATGGAGCATGTTGATATTTAATTTAAATCTAATTCCATAGAAGTTACCAGATTTTTGTGTACTTCTTAGTCAGTATTTAGGATAAATTAATAAATGGGAAAAACTATCCCTTTGTTAATCCCCTCAATAAAATGACTCACATCAAAATATATGTTACCAAAGGTTCAAAGTGCTGGAGTAGAAGTTTTTCACATGTGAGAGATGGCAATGCTGTTAATTGCTGGCTATTAGAACAGGATCAGAGGCTATATGGAATAAAACTGAACCAGAATGCTATTTCTGGGGTTTCAGGTCACACCTCATCTCCGTCAATAGGGAGTGAAAGTTGTTACCACTTGATAGTTGTGCAGCATGAGCTTGGTCTGTGCTCTTGTTTCCTGTGTATGGGTGGGCATGTTGTAGAAGTCATCAGAAGAATTAGTCATGTCCCACGAGGAGCCCAAGAACTTAATGATGGGGGCACTCTGGACAGGCAGTTTGGGTTACTGGAGTACAGACCTCCCTTTTAGGGGATTTGTGGAGGATGTTTGCCTTCACCATGCTTGTACTTTTCATGATATCCTCATTTTATTTAAAACACCTAAAACAAGTAACTTTACCGACAGCTGAAAAAAACCCTTCCTATGCTGAGGGCATCCTGTCTTTCTAGATATACATGGGAAGAAAATGAGAATGAGCAAGAGGAGGGCTGGAGTCATAGTAGCTGACAACTGCCAACAGAGCCCGTGAAAGAGGGAATGAGACAAAAAAAGCTCAACCAGTGTGGGTGACTAGCAGCTAGTGGTCATCTAGCTACAGCAAGGTGCTGCTCTGCATGGTGTCATTTACCTACCAGGAAACAGACTGAAGGCACCTTCCACCACACTTCAGGTACTCAGGCTGGCTTGGTTCAGCTTAAGCAGACGATGTATGTATGTTAACTGTGTAGCACTGCAGTCTTTAATGCAGACTCTTTCTTGCTTGGTTCAGCTTGACAAGACCCTTGGGGTGAGGCTCCTGGTCTCCTCCTGCAGCTCTAAGCCATCAACCCAAAGCTCAGCTAGCAGAGAGTCTGTAAATTGAGATTTCAATGAGGAGGTAAAAAATACATGCAAAACGCACCTTCAGTAAGACCAGCACTGATAAACCAAAGGAGATTCACAGAGTTGTAAAGAAGCATATTGTATATTCCCTGAGACTGAGGCACTAAATCTGGCCTGAGGAAAGAAGAATGGCTGAGTGAGGGGCAGTAGGGACAACTGAAGTATTCACAAAAACTACAGCAGCTGCAGCACTGAGGAAAGTCTGAAATTAATCACCCACACACTTCTTTTATTTTTATAGCTTGTGAACATTTCAAAGGGTACAAATAGTACATCTCGTACCCTACAATGTAATGAACAAAACTAGTCAACGGGACTTTCAGCAATATTCATCTTAGGAAGTCTAAAAGGCAGATACATGGACTAGGAAACAGAACAATTTTAAAATCTTTAATAGATAGAACTTCTTCCCACAAATCTACGTAACCAAGATTTGTCACAGAATGGACTAAATCAACCAATTTTTTCATTGAAATTTTATCAGCCTCAGGTTTGGTGCTCTGATCCCAACAGAGGCAGAGACAGCAGTGTACAATTACAGGATCAGAGTGTGATTTTAACTGACTTTGGATCAGTGTCTTGAATCAGCTTAGATTTTGAGCATTGGTCTGTTAGAATAATTACCTGCCAGTTTTTGGAAAATACTACAGATCTCATTTTCTAGATTAAAACAGATAGTAAAAATGCTTAATCCATTGCGAATATAATGAATCCTTTGTGAAAAAAATAGTATGTCAACTAAAGAAGCGTATCTAAGAGGTACATCTGACATTACTTGGACTTCTACACTTATTTATGAATTTCCCCAGAATGAACTATAGGGAAACTAAAATGAAATCACTTGAAATAAGTCAATAATAGGCTCTGAGCTGTAGCAAAGTTTCAGGATGGGATTCACATTTTAATGCCAAAATTGTCACAGATGAAAAACTTTTCCTCTGTTCGTAACTATGCAAACAGCTTTGTGCTACATTCAAAGCTGTCCTGTGATATCTCCAAATATTGAATACACACCAGTCTGAATTAGAAATACACGCAGAGTATTTCAATGAGAGTCAGGCGACAGACCTGGGCAAGGAACTAGTGTTAGCTGGGCATCTGTCATGAGACCGCCAACAAGCACCAAGGTACCAAGTAGCATTTGCACTGGGGGACAGAAAACAAAGAAAAATCCCTTACTATCAATGTCACAAAAGACTTTTTGCTTTCTATGATACATCTTCATCTCTGAGTCAAAAGAAAATAGAATAGGAGAGAACAGATTAGTTCCAGCTGGGAGGGTCCTTCAACGATCATGTAGTCCAACTGTGACTACAAAGAGCAAGTTCCACAGCTTCTGTCTAGGGCTAGTACTGTATTAAATATTTAATGGTGGCTTCAACTGAGATAAATGTTTTTAGACAGTACATTTGTTTAGCTGAATTTGATGTGGGAAGAATGTCAGGCATAGTGGGCAGCACAGTGATGGCGTCACTAAATTGCTCCAAAGTACTCAGTGGTATCAACTGAAATGAATCTTGAATCTTCTCATGTGTAATGAGGGCTCCAGAGGTCATTTCTGGACTGACTGAGAACAGTTTCTATTCAATATAAACAGGCAAATGTGGGTTGGGATAAGGCAGAAAATAGTATTTAGGTAAGATATTGGAACAACTGTTTGTGAACATGAAGCAGAGGAGAATCAGTCCAGATAACCCATGGAAATAAATCTTACAAATAACTTAACAAGCAGCAATAGTGTGCTTTTTTACTACTGAGCCTGATCTGCCTGTCACACAGACCTAAGCCAAAAGATTCTGCCCTGTCTCTGAATCCGAGAGGATACCTGAGCCCTGCCTTGGCTCTGCCTTTCCCCTCATGTGTCAGTGGCTTTCAGTGAGCTCCCAGCTCTCGCAGCGATGCCACAAAGAGAAACTGCTTGGGATCTGCTTGTTTATTCTTTAGGAAATTAATCTCCATTGAGGGAGGAAGTTCTTGGTTGTAGATGGCTGACTCAGAGATAAATTACCTCAAAAACCATCTCCACTTTTTGGCCGCGTCTTTAGAAAGAAATAATTCATGCTCCAGTGAAACACTGCTCTGAAGCAGGAGGAGGAGCAGGGCAGGAGATCACCTTGGCAAAGTGAAGCAGGTGTCTCAACCATCCCTCTTTTGATCTTCAAAGGTGGTAACGCTCAGTTTGGAGTTCACTCAGCTATGCTATGACTACCCTCCCCACAGTACATAAGGAGCTAACCCTGTTCTTCATTTCAGGTTTTTAAGTGCCTAAGCCAGAGAGAAGCATACACAAGTCACCATACTCGCCCAACATTTCAAAAGAAATGGTTGAACCTGTGGGCAATCACTATGTTGTAGCCAGACCTGTGTACTCGGAGAATTCATTCAATGAAGAGCATGAGAAATTGCACAGATACCATAAAACCTTTTGGGACCACCTGAAACTCTATTTCCGGTAAGGAGATTTTTATTTTTTTTTAAATATGGATCTAAGAAACAGCCTGAACTGCTCTTGGACAGCATGAACTCCATCCTGATGACATCCATCTCAGATGAAAATTCTTTAACTATATTCAGTGTCAGATCTTTCTAATTAATTTTAGCTGCTGTTACCCTTAAAAGTCTTCCCACAGTTGTATCTCAGCTTCTCTTTTTCTGGGCATTTGGCAACACAAACTCTAGAGAGATCTTATTACAGCCTTTCAGTACTTAAAGGGGGCTTATAAGGAAGATGCACACTGACATTTTACCAAGGCCTGTTGTGACAGGACAAGGGATGATGGTTTTAAACTAAAAGAGGGTAGATTTGGACTGGATATAAGGAAGAAATTGTTTATGATGAGGGTGGTGAGGCACTGGTATGGGTTGCCCAGAGAGGTGGTGGATGCCCCATCCCTGGAAATGTTCAAGATCAGTTTAGATGGGGCTCTGAGCAATCTGACCTAACGGGTGGCATCACTGCTTACTTTAAGAGGGTTGGACTAGATGATCTTCAGAGGTCCCTTCCAACCAAAACCATTCTATGATTCTACAAGAATTTTGGTTGGAAAGGACTTTTGAAGGCCACTGAGTCCGCCTTGAAGCACAGCTGGCAGTGCAAATTGGTCACGGCTGTATCTGCATGAGATTTTGACCTCTAGCAGCCAGAACCTGAATCATTTTCTCTTCGATTCTGCTCTGAAAACAGTCTACAACTCAGCTGAGCTGTTCACTGACAGAATTCTATCCTCTTGTGCCTGTACAGCTGCTCCCCACAAAAGGCCAAAAAAATTGCTCTGCGCTTCTTTCCTGTTGTCTCATGGCTGCCAGCATACCGCTTCCGGGAGTGGATCCTGAGTGACATCGTCTCTGGCATCAACACAGGGCTCGTGGCTGTGCTACAAGGTATCTTCAGGAAATGTGTGCCCTGACACAGCCTGCTAGGCCAGGTGCCAAGGCACTGCTGACTGCAGCCTGCAACACGCACATCGCCTTCCCTGGCTCTCTGTCTTCACAGGTCTCGCCTTTGCTTTGCTGGTGAATGTCCCCCCCGGTTATGGACTCTATGCAGCATTTTTCCCTGTCCTGGTCTATTTTATCTTTGGCACATCCAGACACATCTCAGTGGGTAAGTTCAGGCAAGCAACTCACCCTCCTCACTGATGATGAAGTACATGCTGCCCCTTTGGATCTCTTGACGAGTGCCTTGTGCTGCTCAGGTCCTTTCCCCGTCCTGAGCCTGATGGTTGGAGGAGTCGTCACCAGGCTGGTCCCTGATGACAGCACTGGAAATGGCAATTCCACAAATATCTCAGCAATAGATGAAGAGAGGGTGATGGTGGCTGCATCTGTAACCTTTCTTTCTGGGATTTTTCAGGTTGGTCAATTGTGTGTATACCTCTACACATATCTATATGCACCTATATGAATAGTTGGGTGGTAGGCTGACCTTCCTCTTTGGTTTCTGCTGTTGCAGTCACCAAAATAATCCTCTTCCCCTTCCTGTGTAACTCCCCTTGGCTCACTGATTAGGAGACATTCCTTGGTTTTGCACAGACCTGAGCCTACAGTCCACACAGCTGCAACCTACACCTACAGCAAAAAACAACCTGCTGCATAGGAAAAAAGTAGCTGTGAAAATAAGTTAATGATGCAGTTGCACCAAGCTCTGCCTCACAATAGTAAAATATTTGGATTTGTCTTTTAAAAAAATCAAACAAATTTATCCTTATGTCCTAATAAAGATTTCCTACATTTCCTCCCTTCCTAACAATATATTTGTACTTTGTGAAACAGTGGTACCCTGTGAAAATATAGGTACTGAAAACCCTAAAACTAAGGAGGTTTATTTTAGCTATAAAATAAAAAGAATGGATTTTAACTGCTCTAGCAATTACTCTTACTAGTGTTATGCCTCCTGTTGCTAAATCTCAACTTTTATTGCAAGTCTGGTGATAGTATATTCCTCAGTCTCTGGATGGATGGGATTAGGTGAAAATATCTACTTCCATTAAATACAATTCTCTTTATTGCAGAGATTGCTTAAAAACATGAATGAATCCCACTGACGTATGCTTATTTTGCATTTCAGTTGCTTCTGGGAATTTTCCGGTTTGGATTCTTTGTTATTTATTTATCACAATCATTAATCAGTGGTTTCACGACTGCTGCAGCTGTCCATGTTTTGGTATCTCAGCTGAAATTCATGTTTCAGCTACCTGTTCCTGGATATGTTAAACCATTAGGCATCTTCTATGTAAGTGCTAAGAGCTCATTATTTGCTAATGTTATTGATGTACCTGTGTCTGTGTATCACATGGCAGTAATAACAGAACTCAGCATAAAACAGCCAAGCAGGAGGAAACACAAGAGAAGAGAGATGTATTAGTGTTTACTAATTAGTGATTAGTATTTGACCAATCTTTAAATTTATTACCAAGCACCAAGTTACACCCCATTGGGCTAATTAGATACTATTTACTGTTGTGTAGTGGCATATTTCAATTAAGCATTCAACTCTGCCTTAGGCACCTTATTATTCATTTTTACTGGACTGATATTATACATATTTTATTTGCATATGACTCTGGATGAGAAAGGAGGAAGGAGAAGGGCAGGAAGCAAGGAAAGGAGAGAGGCACTTGCTCTTCAGTGCCATTGTTCACATTTCCCATCACACACACATGTGTGTTGCTCCAACCCTCCTTCAGGGGAAAGCCAGGAGGGGAGGGTCACAAATCAGTGGAAAGGTTCTTTTGTGGATGCTTTCATCATTTGGCTGATGCACATATATTCATGGGGGCTTGCAGTCCACATCATGCCACAGGGAAAAAATCTCATCCATCATAATCCTTAAGGCAATTCAGATAAAGGCTCTTCTGGAAGGGATAGTGGTACTGTGCCAGAGCACTACAGTTTCTAAAGCACTTCTTGTTTCTTCCTGATTCTGCAGACTCTGGAGAGCTTTTTCAGCCAGATTACAAAAACAAACATTGCTGACCTTGTCACATCCCTGCTTGTCTTGCTTATCGTGTTCGTGGTGAAAGAAATGAACGATCGATACAAAGAAAAGTTACCAACTCCCATCCCGATCGAACTCATTATGGTAAGTCACTTCCCCTTGATTTTGCAATTGCTCCATGTTACGACACAGAAAGCAGAGTTTTAACTATTTCTTCTCCTGTTCTCCATTAAATGACGCATTATCATTTTACCTATAAGGAAAAATTGACAGCATCTGTGAGCTATTGTGAGATATTTTACCTCTACTTAACTGTTCTTAATTGAACATATCTGTGGTGTTATAAACTATGAATTTTTTAGTTGGACGAGATTGACTCTGACACCAGCCAGCTGCAGTCTCACAGCTGGGGCCCCTCTGCACCCCACTTGCAAGCAGCCACTGAAGTCCCAGCCATCCATGCACAAAATTATTTTGCCCTCCAGCAGCAGGTTTTGCCCACTCCAAGCAGCAGAGGCAGGGGGAAGCTTCTACAGTCCTGGAGGATGTTGTATAGACTTAAGTAGCACTTTTTTTCTCCCAGAGTCATTACAACACCTTGTTAGAACATACATAGTTTGTTGGGTGGGAAGATCTCTGTTGTTAGTAAGATATTCTGTAATAATCTGTGTGATTTATGAATGTAAACTCATACCTGTAAGGTCATTCAGGAATGACATCTGCAAAGGGATGTGCAGACCTGGGAAATAGTTCTGCCACTGTTGATAAGGCTGGAGAGTGCATGGGAGAGGGAAGGTAATGGTGTTTAATAGTTTCTTCACACTCTTGCATGAATGTGTCTAATGGAGGTGCGGTTTATTATCTTTCAGACAATCTTAGCAGCACTGATTTCCTATTTTGTTAACTTGGAAGAAAAATTTAATGTAGCTGTTATTGGAAAACTACCGGAAGGGTAAGTGATTTACTTACAATTCACCAGTGGAACAAAATGTTCTCTCTAGTTTGGCAGTGTTAAATCAGTTCAACTATGTTTCTGATTAAAATTATCTTCTTCATCTTCTTTCAGTAGGTAAATAAATATTTTTCTCTTGACAATATGACACACTTTCAATGGATTTCAATATGTAAAAGTTACTCACTAGAGCACATCTCCTACTTATTAAGGAATATATTGAGACATGAATTAATTGTGTCCTTCACTTTCTAAGACAGCTGTTGAGCAGGAGGTTCATATTTGTCCCTTTTATTGGGCTACTCCTGAACCCCTTGGTTTCCCTCGAAGTACTTGCACAGTTCAGCAGCCACCACCAGCCCTGGGAAGCCACCAGGGCACTGCACAGTTCTCCTGCCTGGTCCTGTGATTGGCCACCAGCATTTCCTCAGGCACCATTATCCTCCAGAGGCCTCAATGTCTGCTCCTCCAGGAGTATATCCACTTATAGGGTATTCATGGCTAGGCTTCACAAACAAAGATTTAGGAAGGCTCTATCCACATTCGTTACAAGCATGCTGGTGGCTTATGAGGCCAATACGAGATAGACATGTCTGATTGCAAAAGGCACAGCAGAAAGACTCCTTAGGTGGTAAATTCTGCAAGACACCATTCTTTTTGCATTGTCTTCTCTCCTCAAGAGTGATCCTGCGTGCGTTCTCAAAGGAGACAGCTGCGTTATAGATGGTGTGTCTCCAGGCCTCCCGATTGGAGGCCAGAGTAGACCGGTTATGGTATATATCCATATATAAAGTACATCTGGCTATGCCAGAATTTTGGCATAAAGAATTAATAGGCATGCATTAAGTTAAAAAGAGGAAGGAAGACCTTTACTAGGACAACATTGCTCTCTGTAGCTTCAGGGGTGTTAGTAGATGAAGTTTGCAGAGGAACAGCTTTTTCTGCTTAAGAGTCTCTTTTCTTCAGATTTCAGTTCACTGAAAAAAAAAGAAGGGAAAAAAAAAAGAAGCCCAGAGGGAAAGTCTCCTTAGGAGAAGACCTAGCATTCTCCCTAGGAGAAGACCCCAAACAAACCAGCAGAAAATGGTAAAGCTAAAATTTCTAGGAGGTAGATAGCCTGAGAGACTAGCCAGTATTACCTGATATTGTAAAAGAGCCTCAATGAATCACACTGGTTTGGTTTTTTTCCATTGTAATTAAGTGAAATCTTTCCATGTGCAAATTGCCCATGCGAGGGCCTCAGTGCGGTATCAGATCCTACATCCATGTGTAACCAGAAGGAAGAACTGTGTGTGCATCTCAGATGAAATAAGCTGTGACTGGAACTGGCCAAGTAAATGAGAACATGCTGAAACACAAACTGAGTTGAGTGCAGATAAACAGAGTCCCTCTCCTGATTAAGGATTCCCCAAAGTTTTATAGGGTTCAGGCCCACAGCTCTGTGTCGCGTCTCTCCGAAGTGCTCATTATGAGCTTGACCACTCCCTTGCTCTCTTGGCTGACAGCTTGCCTCCTTAGGCATATCCTTAATGAGTAGAGTTTTTTTCTTTCAGGTTTGAAGCACCTGTTGCACCTGATTTAGGTATCCTCCAGAAATGTGTTGGTGATGGCTTTTCCATTGGAATCGTTGCATTTGCAGTGGCCTTCTCTGTGGCTAAAGTGTATTCCATCAAGCATGACTACCCAATAGATGCCAACCAGGTAGGCAAATAACAGAGATCAATATGGTGCATTTGTCAATGGGAAATAAATCATTTTAGGAATGCTTTACCTTCTGAATAACTGTTATGAACCAGCTTTTAAGAACAATCTTTTTTGTTTTTATTTCAGGAACTAATTGCTTTTGGTCTGGGTAATATAGTTGGTGGATCATTCAAAGGATTTGCCTCCAGCACTGCTCTGACGAGATCAGGTGTGCAGGAGAGCACAGGAGGCAAAACACAGGTATAGAAGACAACAAATCATGATGGTGTTTAACGAAACACAGCTCTATTTTTTCCTAGCTGATCATAATGCCTGCAGGCACTCATGGTGGAATTGTTCTCTCATGCAGATTGCTGGTATTATCTCATCTGTCATCGTCTTGGTTGTGATCTTGGCCATTGGGTTTCTCCTGGCACCATTACAGAAGGTATTCACTGGTTTCACTTAGTGCTTCCTCCTGCTTTCCAAAGACAGGGCTGCTCTAGGAGTCACTGTGACTGTTCATAGACTTCAGGGGGAGCAAAGCAGGGTTTTGGAAAACTTGGTTCTTTTTTCCACATCATGCCAGAAAGGACCACTACATCTGGTCCTTCAAAGGAAACACGAGTACCTGAACATCAACCACCACAGCACCAGCTTTCAGGTGCCATAAATAAGTGGGATTTGCAGCCTCAAGTCAGACACCTGCACCACAGCTGGGGAGGTTCCATCAGTTGTGATGTACCAGGAGCCTTTCAGCTGCACTTTGGCCCTATTAGTATGATCTTTTAATTCCTAACGTTCAACATGTTCTTTGCTTGCTTAAATATTCAGCATGTGTTTTGGTCTTTTTAACAGTCACTCCTTGCATCTTTGGCCCTTGGCAACTTGAAAGGAATGCTCATACAGTTCAAGCAAGTAGGCATCCTATGGAGGAAAGACAAGTTTGACTGTGTAAGTTGAGTCTCACAAGCATCATCATCACAAGTCAAGTGCTCTAAAAAAGTCATCTATTATGCAAATTTTCTTACAGGTTATCTTCTTTTTATATACCTGTCTTACTTCACTAAACAGAAAATACAATAGTGGCATGCCTTTTTTACATGCCTTGCTTATGTTTCCCATTTTGTCTTACCTATTTTGAGTTGATTCACTCTCTTAACTTCATTTTCATCCATTTCATCAAAATCTATTACAATAGCACATTATACAAAGTCAAATATAGAAGGCAGTTACAGAAAATGCCTAAATAACAGAAAATGTCTAAATACCTACTGCATTGACTATGCATTCAGGCACACTCATGCAACATATTATATGGAAGATACACAGCAAAAAACAAATGACAACCATGACTTGAAGGATTTACTCCAAATGGTAAAACTCATGGCTCTAGGGCAGGACTGGTTACCTCTAACATTCAGAAAATTTAGGCTCTTGCCTTTCTTATATGCCAGTTCCTTGTATTCACAAATGGTTCCAAGCCTCAATTTTCCTGGCTATCAAACAGATATTTTTACACTGTGAAAATGCTTTGAGCTCTGAGGCTAAAAATCATTCAGTATTACCTAGTCATTTATCAGTCACATACATCCACAGCACCGATATTTGCACGTTTACAACTCTCAGCTTAAAAGGATCCTGATTTACTTGTAGCCTTTCCTTTCTGCTGAATTTTTATTGAGCATTTAGTGAACCACCTATTGAACAGCCACACCCCTATCATTCTAGGCCTTTGTTGTCTAGAAATGGTCATCCCTGGAAACACTCCCAGGTGCTGGTTGGTGACTCTGGTTCTGTTCTACAAGAAAAAAGCCCTCACCAAAAGCAGATGGATATCCTGGACCAGATCTGAGATCTGTTGCTGCTCCCACCCTGAGCTCATGACCCAGGTTCTTGACATGCTCATAACCACTGCCATCTGCTGCTCCTTACAGATCATATGGGTGGTGACTTTCGTAGCTACCATCTTTCTTGGCCTGGACCTTGGACTAGCAGCAGCTGTGGCATTCCAGCTGCTGACGGTGGTGATCCGCTCCCAGATGTGAGTACTTGTTGAATGCAATGATATCTCAGGGCCTCCCGTTATAAATGAATTCCCTCTGTACAGAGAAGGCCAAGAACCCCATGCCTCAGCAACCACATATGGAAAAATAATTTACAAGCGTAAACCCTTGGCTGTGGGGATCTGCTTCAGTCTGCCACTGCAGCTGAGATTGTTTTATTTGATCCTTCCCGTCCTTCAAGTTTTGATATAGGATACCAATAATTTTGTGTGCGTTTTTGTTCACAGTCCAAACTACGCTGTTTTGGCTAACGTTGGGAGAAGTAACATCTACAGAAACAGGAAGGATTACACTGATGTAAGAAATGTAATTTCTTTCATTATCTGCTGCACTTGTGCTTCTGTAACAGACATAGTTACTTACACTTCTGCTTCATTGTGCAGATCTATGAGCCAGAGGGAGTGAAGATTTTCAGATGCTCCTCTCCGATCTTCTTTGCTAATATTGAATTCCTCAGAGAGAAACTCATCACTGCTGTAAGTGTCTGGGGCTCTCATTCTGAACATATGAGTTGCATGGCACATTAAGGTGAATACAGTTTCCCAGTAATTACTATATATGCAGTTGGTCCACAGTTCAAAGGTGAAATTTTCATGGTTAATTCAGATATTATTGCTACTACTGTAATCTCACATGTATGCAGACACTCCTGAGAAAGAGAACAGCCTGACTCATGCTGATCTTACATCATAGCAATGTTTATACTATATATATACTTATATATATACATGTATGCCATATATTGTTGTGCCATAACAATACATATTTTAAGTCCTTTACAAGAAAGTAGTGCAAACACAGATAATATAAAGGGAAATAATTTTATTTTACTGTCATCTATATTATTTACACCAAATAAAGGCTAGTTTACTTCATATTGCCCCAAAAAACACAACCACAACAGTCAGAAGAATGCTGAATGAAATCACTCTATCGAAGAGGTCTTAATGTCTTCCATAACAAACTGGTGAAGGCAGCCAGTCTTTCCATAATCAGCACAGAGACCCAGGACCCCTGAGCTCTCATCATGCCAGCGAGGCCCACCATCCCCAGATTGAACACAACTTGTACTTATAACCTTCCCTTACTGCTGCCCTTAGTGGGGAGTTGACTACCCTGAGCACTGGTAATGAGCATTTCATACTTCATGTGAGGGACTGAAACTGGAAGAGGAACATGGGAATCCAACACACGTGGTTGGCTTTCACCTCAGAAGAGCATAAGGGGGTTCTTTTCTGTGAGAGCAGATGCTCACACAACTCTCTTTCTTTACAAATACTGGTACTTCTAACACCTTTCTCCTCTACCCACTAGACGGATGAGGCAGAAGACTTGCAGGAATCTAGTGTTCTCATAACCCTTACTAGCCTAATTTACCCGCCATCTAATTTTGTTAAAACCAGCGAGGAGGTTCAAGAGACATACGCAGCCAACATGATCAAATTTGGTTTTCTTCTTCAGGAAAAACAATGTGTGAATGACTCATGCTGCGGTTGGGTGGCACAGAGCAGATACAACCTGTGAACTCTCTAGTCTTGGTCACCTGGGTGTCCATCTCATGACGAAGATGAGTAGGACATGCCAGCACTGTGCCAGCCTGCTGGAGTTAGTGGCCTTTGCTACAGCACTGTCACTGCTATAATGCTGTCCATGCTAGTGTCCTAAAGCTAGCACAGATAGGCCTGCCTGGTGTGTAGCACTATCTGTAGACATATTTCCAACCAAGGAAGAGCCCTTGTTTGAATTGAAGACAAGTGGTAGGCAACATCAAGTTCAAATCATGACTGTAAAGAAAAGACACATGAGATGCCTTGTCCTTATCTCGCTGTCACTGGGGTGTTTCTGTTTTTGATTTTTCAAAGTGCTGTTTTTGTAGGTTGGCTTCAACCCACTAAGAGTCCTGAGAAAACGCAATAAAGCTCTGAGGAAGATCAGGAAGATGCTGAAGAAAGGAGAGCTGCAAGTGACACCTGTATGTAATGCAACTCTACCCCCAGCAGAGGGGAGTTAAGCAACCAGCTCCCTGGCTTTACATGGCAGAGAAGTACCTCATAGCCTCCTGTCCTAATTAGATATGCTACTCCCCAAGTTTCCACTTCAAGATTTTAAATTCCTCTCACAGTTAGAGACCTACAGATTTACCAGGGGCAGAGCTTGTATGTGTCCACTAGAGCTTTGTTCGGCGTTAAATGGCAGGATCAGATCCCACAGAGGTGATGATCATGCTCCATTAATGGTAGGATAAAGTTGATTTTCTCCCAGCCCAAATCCTGCGTGCTTTTTGTTGACTAGTTCCAAAATCACTGATTTGAAGCATGTCTGACAATTGACTTCAAGGAACATTAAAAATCATTAAGTGATTATGATGATGATTAAATGATTTCCAGATTTCTCCAGGCAAGGGAAAGACAGAACTTTTTCTAGTGCAAGGTGCAAGTAGGTCCTGCTCCTTCTCATGGGAACATCAGTTTTGCATTGCCACCGCTCTTGCCCTTGCCCAAGAAGCACTACTACCCTAGCTGGGTCTTAAAAAAGAGTACTAATTATGACACTTTTCTCTGTCAACACAGAAAGGCTTGATTTCCATGGCTAACCATACATATGAGTCAGATGAAGAATTAGACAACAACAAAATAGAGGAGCTGGACCAGCCCACCAACATGACAGACTTGCCCATTCAGATCAACTGGGGCACTGACCTCCCACCTGGCATCACCGTGCCCCAGGTCAACATCCACAGCATCGTTCTGGATTTCTCATCAGTATCCTTCCTCGATTTTTCTGCCATGACAGTCCTCAAAAAGGTAATCATAATTCACAAGACAAACAGTGATCATATGAAACTTATGAATGCAGTTACACTTGAGGGATACACGAGGGAAGAGATGGTGCCCAGAGAGACATGGACAGGCTTCAGGAGTGGGCCCATGTGAAACTCATGAAGTTCAACAAGCCAAGTGCAAGGTGCTGCATGTCAATCATTGCAATCCCCTGTATCAATACAGGTTGGGGAATAAATGGATTGAGACCAGCCCTGTAGAGAAGGAGATGAGGATACTGGTGGATGAAATATTGGACATGACCTAGCAATGTGCACTCTCAGGCCAGAAAGTCAATCATATCCTGGGCTGCATCAAAAGAAGTGTGACCAGCAGGTCAAGGGAGGTGATTCTGCCGCTCTACTCCAGCCTTGTGAGACCCCACCTGGAGTACCCTGTTCATCTGTGGTGTCCCCAGCGCAGGCAAGACATAGATATGTTAGAACAGGTCGAGAGGAGAGCCATGAAAAGGATCAGAGGGCTGGAGCATCTCTCCCATGAGGACAAGATGAGCGAATTGGGGTTGTTCAGCCTAGAGAAGAAATGACTATGAGGAGATCTTGGTATATGGCTTTTCCATACTTAAAGTGGGCCTATAAAAAAACTTGGAAAGAGACTTCTTACAAGGGCATGTAGTGATAGGACAAAGGGCAATGGCTTTAAACTGAAAGAGGGCAGGTCTAGATTAGATATTAGGAAGAATTCTTTACTGTGAGGGTGATGAGGCACTGGAACAGGTTGCCCAGAGAAGCTGTGACTGCTGCATCCCTGGAAGTCTTCAAGGCCAGGTTGGACAGAACTTTGAGCAACCAGCTTCAGTGGGAAGTGTCCCTGCCCGTGGCAGGGAGGTTGGAACTAGGTGATATCTCTCAGGTCCTTTCCAATCGAGATGATTCTATGGTTCTATTCTGTGTTTATAGTCTGCTTTTTAAAGGCATTCCTATATGGACTGAAAGGTCAGTGGCAACCTTTGAGTGCATGTAAATTTTAATGTACATTTTCCATAGAAAATGTTTAGGAAATTGTTTAAATAATCAATATAAATTGTCTTGGCATTAAAGTGTTGGCTGTGGTAGCCTTTCTTCATCTGATAAGATTTCAGGAAGCTTTACAGAAATGTAGATATGAAATAAGTCTTTAAACACCCAGCTGGGAGTTGAAGCATCGGAGTTCAATTTCTGCTCCTGCTCTTCCTTCCCCAGAGGATCTTGAACAAAGCAAAAGGCACAACATTTTCACAGTAGCAGCTACAGTTAACTATCTAGAGACACATGGGGTGTATAAATCTATTTCCATAGGAAGTAAAACCCACGGTGTTAGTGGGAACTGTAGTTCTGCTTAAATTCCCAGTTATAAAAATCTCCCCAGAAGATTTTGAAGTCTTTTTTTTTCACCATGAGTTTCACCATGAGTCTTGTAGGTACAATAAAGTCATACAACTCATGAAAGATCACCTTTTTCTCTGTGAGCTAAATGTTTTCAGCAGTGCCCCTTTTCAAAAGGATTGGCCATCGCTGTCTGGAGCCATATGAAAGGACTGTCCTGCCTCTAGGTGCAGCAGAGTTTGAGTTCAAAGCCACTTGCCATTGTAGATCTTAAATGTCTTAAAGTGGTTTGTATATTTGCTGTGGCTAATCACCATAAGGGTTGTTATCATACTGCAAAAAACAGCAATATCTAAATGGTGCCTTCTTCTGGTTTAACAGACTTTGAAAGAATTTGTCCGGCTGGACATCGACATTTACATTACTGGGTCACACGGTGAGTACTTGCCTTTCCGTTGGCATCACCGCAGGTGCCTCATCCCACTGCCTCCCTTGCTGGCCACCGAGCACGGCTCTGGAGATTCACCACTGTTTTACTTTCCAGTCTTGGATAACAAACAGACCCAGCTGAATGGAAGTGTCATCCCTCCCCTGCTGTCCCCAAAAGACTGGGACCATGTGTAACAGCTCATTTTACCTACGGCCACTGCAGCTCTGGGCTGGCTGTGAGACCTGCAATTGGGCACCCTGGGTTGGGCATTAAATAAGAAAAGGGGTTCAGACTCCCTCCTGCTTGGCATTAAGCAGGGCACTACTGATAGGCATTTGTGTTCTGCCCTTTCCACATCCATAAAGATGAAACCATCAGCTCTAATAAATAAAACAATGCATTATACCAGGAATTCCTATGTTCACTCAGTGGGCATGCTCAGGATACACTATTTCTTCCTTTTTAAGGCCTGCATATCACTTTGTGCTTTGATTTTGTTCCTTCACAGAGGGCCTCCTGGACAAACTGGAGAGAAGTGCATTTTTTGATGAGGAGATTAAGTCATCCATGTTTTTCCTCACCATTCATGATGCCGTTTTACACATTTTGCTGAAGAAGGACACAGCCAGCTCCCCAAAATTAAAGCTCACTAAGGTAACACTACAATCTTCATCTTTCATTATTTTAGTACCTTTCCAGTACTGCCAGGCATCCAGCAGTGTGTGCTACACTGTCTCTCTATTTGAAAAGTTAATGACTAAAACTCGGCTGGTCTTCAATAAATTTGGAAAGCAGGAGTGGCCCCTGGTCCAGGTGCCTGGCAAACCACTAGTAAAAGGAGTGAATAATTCCTACTGGTGACTGGCATGGTAGACTTCACCTGAAGTCATCTCTTTGGGAAGAGCACAGTGTGGGTGAGATCCCAGCCCATTCGTCAGCAGTCCTCTATCACCACTCATCCAGCAGAGACTGCTCCTTTCACTGCAGTGGCTCCTGGAAGGCAGAATTTATGCTACATGTAGTCATGTAGGCTTTCCAGCCCTGTCTACCTTCACAAGGAGTGCTAAAGCAGTGTAGATAAATTAGTACAGCCAAATTTGGTGATGGCCTTCCTGGGAGTGTTCTTAAATCAAGAGCAAGAAAGGATCCTTCATACATTAAATCTGTTTAAGTGTACCAGACCCAGAATGCTGCTCACCTGAAACTGTCTAATTCCACTTAGCTGAACTGGCCCAGCCCTTCTGCGCTGACCCAGAGACCTGGCAAGGGTCATAAAGGACCGACGAGTGAGAGCTTCCTTCCTTCTGGGTCAACTTCCCAGGCATTAGGTCAACTTCTAGAGATTTAGAAAGCCAAAGCTTCTTTAATGTGAAAAAGGAAAATCAGAAAATAAGAAGCAATCCATTTCCTAACCCACAACTCCCTGTGTTCTTTACAGGAGAACAGTAGAAGCAATGACTATGTCATCATCCCCAGGAATGGACTGCACAGCCGGGAGTGCACAGTAAGGCTCTCTCTATGGCACTCTAGACATAGAAAACACAGCCCAAAAAGCTGCTCATGGGAATCTGCTATGTCAGATAACAAAAGCATCTTCATCCCTGAGCTCTTGTGTCAGCCCAGGGCAGAAAGCATCCAGACAGCTTATTGATGGGATTTGACTTAAGGCAAAGCCTTCCGGGAGTAGGAGGCCCAGGGCTTGGCTCACAAGCCGCGCTGTGTGCATGGAGAGGCTGCAGAGGGGAAGCAGGCAAAGGCTGTCTCCCCAGGCTGTCCCACCTGGTCTCCTGGCCACCACAGCTCCCCTGTGAGGAGCTCACTGGTGGAATGCCCTTGTGGCACAGAAGTCAACATTAGTCCAGTTTATCGAAATTTCTCAGGCAGAAGGGGAGTCTGGAGACAGTGATAAGAAAGGGATCCATGCAGCCTTTCATCACAGAGTTAAAGAGAAGGGCAGTATTCAGCACAGAGCAACCCCATAAGGAGAAAATGTCAGACCACAGTCTTCTCATCCAAATGCTTTAGAGAAGCAGATTCTTATACATCAGTCCCCAGAGGAAACTTACCCTGGCTATTCCTTTCAAAAGATGAAATTTATTTCCTTTTATTTCCTACAGATTCCAACAGAAACAAAATTTTAGATTTAATTTTCTAAATATAATATCCTCCAATGTAACAATGTCACAGAAGACGAATGTGGATGCTATCATGAGCACGAAGAAAAGAAGGATACTTTTAAATACCTTAAGAAGGATTTACTACATGTGGTTATGCTCCAAGTTTTGGAATGGGCTTGTTAGTCTTTATGTGTCTCTGTATATATATATGTATTTATGTACATATATGGAGGCTAAAATTACACAGATTTTCTTATTTCATACCATAGTTTGTAGACAACTTGTACAGTTAATAAAGAACATATAAATATTTGAAATCTTGTATTTTATAGCACAGACTAATAGTTAGGAGTGATATTTTATCTTCAACTTGTATATAACTTGTATAAAGTTTTCTTGATGGTAAGATATTTAGTAGACTGAATTATTAAACTTGTTCTCAGCTCAGTACTATGATCATAGTGTACACAGTGACTAATGTATCTATTGTAAAACATGAAGGTTGTTCAGGAAGGACACAGGATGTTCAGAGCCAAACATGACTCATTAATTTGGATTGGGCTGGTGTAAAGTGCACACAAGAGGATATGTTTATCGTGAACATCCGTAAGTAATGACTTCAGTGACTGTGTATGTCTGGCTGCATTTGTCAAATACACCACCGAGGCAGCTCATGAGACTTCGTGCGTGGACAGAGGCGCTGGCCCCAGAGCTGGGCTCGGAGGGGCTGTGGGTGCAGAGCTGCCAGGCTGGACTGCTTGGGTCTGTGGACAGATGCACAGAGGAATTTAGCTTAAAGAGTCTACTATGACACTCTGCACAACCCAGTCTGCGTGACTGCCATCAATTAAGTCCCGCTGAAAGTCTAAGGCTTGAAGATGAACTACCTCACAACTTCTAGAGGAAAAAAACCAACCCCAAAGTGACAGAACTTTTAATTTTGCATAACAAGTACTGGAGGTATAAAAATCTTCAGCCTAAAGGGAAACCTAACTATCTTTGGAGTCCTAAATAAAAAGCAGTGTGAAATCACAGAAGTTTTTTTTTTAAAACCTAGTTTTAACTTTTAATCAAGCTGGGGTGACCAAAAGTGTGCATTTGGACTTGAAGTGAAAAAGGGCTGAAGGGAAGAGAATGTATTCTGGGTAAACCAGAAGCACAGTTTTTATCTCAATAGTATGCAGATCTTAAAAACAAAATTTGAAGAAAACCAGATGGAAATAAATGGGAGAAATGCGGCTTGTTTTTAAAAAAGGTACATATACATATGCCACATTCAACTGGCACCTCCATTTAGACAAACTGCCTTCCAAAGGGAAATGATATCAACATCACCTCTCTGAACCTGAATAAAGCCTTCCGTGCCCTGCCACACAGGCAATTTTTGATGTCATTGGAGAAGATGGGATGACTAAAGGCACTGAAGTGCAAAGGTGGATTATGCTAAAGAGGAGGTGATGACTAGGAGCTTTGAAAATGAAACACCAGAACAGAGGGGGCACTAGTCTGTTAATTTTTTTTTTTTTTTTTAAATCTGGAGTTATCTGATGAACTCTGCTAATGATACAAAGCTGGAAGTCAATATTAAAGTGAGGAGGTTTTGAATACAGAAAGAATGAGGTGAGCTTGAAGAGTGAGGTAGAGAAGTTCAGCTTTCAGAAAACACACTCATGCATTTACAGATGAATAACAAGCTGTGGTTCTGTGGTGGGTGATCGTGTGCCAGCATGGTAGGGGAGATGTGGCCCTCAGTGGCAATCACAGAGATGCTACAGGCAGCTCTCTGCAGACAGCAGACAGATGGTGGGCAGTTGTACAATCCTGCTGCACTTCTGAGTGAGACACAGAAGATTCTCTGTCAAGTATGTGCCATGTGCCAGACACTGAGCACAGCAATACCTGAAAACAGGTATAATCAGGACATTGCCAAATTCCTTTTCTACTGCAGTCTTCCAAAAACCATAGATTATATCAGAACAGATTTTCCAGCAGAACAAGAAAGATATTAATGCTACTGTGCAATACACAGGGGAGATTTCACTCTAAATACTCTGAACTTCAGGACTGAGTTCTCCAGTTCAAGAAAGATGATATCAAACTGCAACTAATGAGGAAAATAGTTATGACGATCTTTGTGGAATGGAGAGCCTGTATCTAAGGACTGGAAAAAAAGAGAAATAGATACAAGGGTTTAACCCAAAAGAGAGGAAAAGCTATGCAAGATAAAAAATAGTATTGTCCTGTGAGAGGAAAAAATAAACTGGCCAAAATTAAACATTAGCAAGATATTAGAAGATGGTTGCTCATTTTTACAATGGTGAGATGATTCTGCAACATTCTTTCCAGCTAGAACAAGAGGAGCCAAACACTAAACTACTTTTAAGATGAGGCTTAAACATATTTATGAAAATCATGATACCACATCATACAAGTTTAATCTGAATTGTCTGACTCAGGCTGTTCTTTCCACTCCTGTGCTCATATGTACCTATACAGACCTAGGCAAACATCCCTACTGAAAGCAAGTCAGCAGCATATGAAGTGCAGTATGTGGTGGAATACCACATGTTGCACTTCAAAACCACATGGGATTCATTGACAGGTTTAAGAAAAAAATATTCTTTTCTAAATTGCCTTTTTCAGAACAATTTATTCCAATACTAATGACACTTCTGACACAGCACAGAGCCCCAGAGGATAAATCCCCCTTCTGAAACTATTCACCATTTCTTGTATGGACATGATACTTAGACAGCCTTGACAAGAGAGCCTTGCACTCCCATGCCACATGTCCCTACCAGCTACTTGCCATCCTCTTAAATCACTTCACTCCTTATTTTTCAGTGTTGACACCAGCAGCATTGTATTCCTGATGCTTTATGTGATTTCCCCTCCAGGTACTGGTTATTTCTGCATTCAACTCTCTGTTATTCTAACATTCCTCTGAGCAGTTTACCCTCATGCAGATTACAGCACAGACCTCTTGTTGTGGGATATCATGGAGATTCAGATTTACTGCTTCATTCTTGAGACAGGGACCTTCAGAAACCTGGGTATTTAGGTTTCCAACTGTCCTCCATCAGGCACTGCTGCTGCTCAGTTAGAGCCCTACCATATATCACTTCTTAATATTTTACTCATGAATTAAGCCAAAAGGCAAATGCCATACCTGCTTTCTTTTTGGTAAGCTGACAGGCATCGTGTTAATTCATCATGACATATCCTGAGCCTATTTCTCCTCAGCACAGTGCAGATGCTCCATAACTAAATAACAGGCATTTTGCAGCCGGCGAGAGGGATGGAAAATAAGAAGCCACAGAGCCTGCGGTGCTCAAGCCTACTCTCGAGGCTGGTTTTCACTTTGTCTTGCAGAAGAGATTGCCTGTGTGAAATATAGAAACAAAAAATTAAAAGTGTTTATTCAAGGTCTAGGGCCCAATGGAGAGAGGATTATAATATGCAAATTGAATTTTTTTTTCAATTTCAAACTTTCTATTAAGAAAGAAGTTATCTTTAAGCACTTCTTCACTGAAATGTCACTCACAGTTCTCTATTCCTCATCCTTGTGCTGAATGAAGTTTATTTTCTCACTCTTTATGCATCTTCTCCCTTCTGCTTCCTTAGAAAATGCCTCAAAGTCTACCTAATCCAGAAATGGCTGAAGTTCTTCCATGAAACATTATTACATAAAAATGGAAACATTCCTGCCTGCTTGCAGACATTATCACTGTTCCCATTACTAGAACTGTATTATGTGTCCTTCTGGCACTCAAGAATCACTTCCATTCTATTATCAAAATTGCTTATTAAAGTTTCATAATGACTGAGCTAACTTACCAGCTTCCTGCTGCTATTCCACCCATACCTTTCTGGGTGTATGTTGCATTTTTTAATATTTTAATCTCTTGCACTAATGAAAAAAA
This sequence comes from Corapipo altera, assembly GCF_003945725.1. Classification (NCBI taxonomy): domain Eukaryota; kingdom Metazoa; phylum Chordata; class Aves; order Passeriformes; family Pipridae; genus Corapipo; species Corapipo altera. The sequence continues at coordinate 8,819,291 of NW_020884881.1, forward strand.
CCCAACAAATTAATGCCCTATACTTAGAGAATAAGGACATCCAATTCAGAGCAGGAAAACTTTCTGAAGTTGCTGTCTTATGGCTAAGTCAAGACTGAAAGAAGCTTTAAAATTCATTATTCTCACTCACACTGCCCTGACGAATGCAGCCAGTTCAGTTTACAAACTTGTATGAATCACTAATGTGACTAAAATATGTGAACATAGTGAAAAACCTCACAATTGTGAAGGCACAATTAACTACATCAAGATGATTTATGAAGTGCTAAGAATTGTTTTTAACCTCATAAAAATAAAAACTAGGGAAAAGGGAAAATACAACTTGTATGATACTGGTATTTACTTCAGAAATGTAATCAGGATGAAAATGAACCCAACCCTTGCACACTCCTCTGCTGTGTTGGATTCTGTGTCATATATACGAAAAGTTCAAACTTATTTCCCATACGTTCAGTACTAATTGGCAGCTGCAATCCACTGTGCTCCTCCAGTTTCCCAGGCTCAAGAGGACTTTCCACGTGAACCTGTGCCTGCTTTTGTCAGCAGCCCAGCAAATCACAGAGAGAGAAACGATACAAAATCAGGCACTAGTTTTACAGAGCAGAAAACAGTTGAAGAAGAGGGGTGTGTTCAGACTTGATCCATAGGGGAAGCGTGTTCACAACTGTCCTTTTGAGAACACCTGACTTCACATAACACAGGAGACAGTTTTTCACGGAATGAATAGTGAAGTTACTTACACTTCAGTTTTTAGCAAACAGAATTTGACACTCCTTTGAGACCAGGAAGTGAAAGGAAGTGGACACTCCATTCAATAAGGTTTTCTAATTCTCTTGGATCATATTTTTAAAAAATAATTCGCATTTTTAATTATTCTCTTTTAAAAGACATGAAAAATATCACTTATTGCATCTAGGTAACCAATCTTTATGTTAATAGTATTAAAAAGAAAATCACCACAAAGTATATGTTCCCACAATTAGTCTGCTTATTGTAAAGTATGCATGGCTGCAGGCAATCCTTTAAGGAAAGTTACAGATGGAATCACGGATAAAGTGTAAGGAGACAAGCATCTAAAGCACGGATGTTTTCAGGCCATCTGCTGGTGCCCTTTCTTGCATTCCATGGGAGACACAAGCCATCATCAAACTCCTTTTCGTTCCCTTATGTGACGTTGTTACAGGAACTTACAATGGCTAACAAATTTAAAGGTTGTCAAAGTTCTCTTCAGAACTTGAGATCTGCTTGGCAATGCCTTGGGAGGGAGATCACTGCCCCAGACAGGGATATTTATTCAAAATAAACATAATTAATTCAAATGTTTGTCTTTACAGTAAGACTTAAGAAATCCAAAGAAATCACAAGTACATGCCACCATTTCTAGGGCTGTCAATTATACAATTAAATACAATATATAAATTTTGGAACTTCACAGTAAAGTGACCAGGTATTTTGCAAAAAAACCCCAACCAACTAACCAAGAAAACAACCACCCCAAAACACAGCCCAAACCCATAAAAAAAATTAAAAAGACAGTTAACACAAGTTTTCAACCAATGGAGGCATCTTTAAAATTTGTAAATATGAAAATACCAACAGTGCCCTTGGTTACATAGGTATGCTTAAGACTCAATAAAAAACATATTTAGGTCTTCCTCTTATAAGCAAGACACAGAAACCTGACCCAAGTCCAAGTCCTGCCTGTATAGGATGACTTTTCAACTAAGTCCTCTATCGCAAAGATTTTAGGTCCACAGTCACTAAACAATTTGAGGGATCCCACCGATTTTTTGGGTGGTATGTCATTGTCCGTATGACATACATCACCTTTGCCTTAAATAGCGAAAAAATTCTCACATGTTGTCTACAGTGACATACATTCAACTTTTGTGCTTTTTGATAGAGCAAAAGCTGCTGTTTTTCCTTAATCAATTAAACTCCCTCAGCATTTTCAGAAAAGCACTTTGTCAGTAACTCCAAGAACAGGTTTGGACACAGAAATATTAAGTTTGAAGCCTTCATCTGCTTCACAGCAGACTAATATATAACAGAAGTATGCAACCTGACTTACTTCTAAAAACCAGCATGATGGAAAGAGTTGCCTTATTTCCTCACCCCCTGCAGTGGACAGGTAGGTCATTTCACAATGTGTGATTTTCCCAAACAGAGGGCACTTTGTGAGTGAATGCACTGCCCTGCACAAACACCTGCCATGCAGTGCCCTCAGGAACCACCTGTGTCCTGAACACAGAATCATCAGTGAGCCCCTGTAACACAGGTATGTCAGGCCTGATTTTGGCTTTGCAGAGTCAAAGGATATTAACCAGACATGCAGATTTCCTCCCAGATGAAGTTACATGCCGTAATATAAATGTGCCTAAGTCTGCCTCCTCCCAGTCAACAGTAACAGAAGGGGATTCTTGAGAGTTCCTCATGTGTTTGTTAGTTACTAAAAGAAAATAATGCTGGTTGGTAGAGCCATTTTTGCCTTCACATGCATACAAGATTTCACACAGGATTTCAGATCACTTCTTTCAGATTATCCAAATGTGAAGTTTTCCTACTGCATCCAGTATAAAGTGAGAGCGGCAAACACCACTTCCCTACCTAAAAGGAGCTGCTTCTCACAGACACGGCAAGCCAATTCACAAACACTTCCACACACAGCCATAGGTAAATACAATAGTTTGATTTCAGCTCATGTTTACATGTAAGCAGAGCCTTCTGAATCAAAACTAGCTTTAAAACAAACTCCAAAAACCCAAACAAAAGCAAACAAAACCCCCACAATACATCTTTTTGTGTCATGCCCAAAGCTATATCTTTGATAGACTCACCTTGCTGCACAAATTTAAAGAAAAAAAAAATGGAGAAGTTGAAATGCAGTAAATGCAGAAATCTGCATGTCTGATTTCTAGTGCCATGAATTCACTATAGGTTGAATGAGTAATGGTGAAAGGTAGTAGGAGAAATATTAAAGTTCCCTTAAGATTTCACTATGCTACTCATTTGGAAAGTATTAGTGTTGAAATGGTGTCCCAGAACTATGTGTATGTTAACTCCATATAAAAACTCACCATGTTTACAACCATATTTCAATTTAATTATTGTACACAGGTTAACAAAAACACTGGATTTAACAAAAACAATATTCAGAATGGTACAACATGTGTTCTTTTTCTCCAGAAAATAATATTACAAGTGATCATCTTAGGACAATTTAGCCACACTAGCAACAGAAGTTCTGTTAAAATGCAACTGTGGTCTACTAAGCCACTTATTTTAGCACTACAGAATATTTGAAGTCAGAGTTCTACGGCCAAGGCTTAAAAGTCATTTAAGATTCAAACCTCAAAATGTCTTACAGCCAAAATGACAGTATTTTAAAAAAACCACAACAAAATAACCCCAAAACAATTAAAAGGCTGCTGTATATAATTTTATCCTCTTCATAGCACTCTCTATTCATATAATTGCTTGTATCATTGGTAATAGGGTCTGTATCTGGCTTGATCAGGGTGATGTGGTCCAGGAAGGGGGGCCTGAGCAGGAGGCCCTTGCATCCTTGGAGGTGGAGGTGGCCCCCTGGGAGCTGGCCATATCCCTGGACTCATTCCCCCGGGCTGTGTGAAAGGGGGACTCAGAGTTCCTTGATCTTCACTGAACTGTGGCAAAGAGTTAGGATTATAGTGATGGGGAGGGGGTGCATTTACATTTACAGGTGGGCCTCCGTGCTGAGGAGGGGGAGGTCCTGGGGGAGGATGGTTCATGTATGGCGGCATCTGGGCAATGATATGTCCGGGCGGCGGGGTTATTGGAGGAGGAGCAGAGGTCATTGGTGGTGGAGGAGCTTGGCTATACACCATGTGAGGAGTACCTGCTGCCTGGGGAGGGTGCTGCAGCGGGTGGCTAATTGGTGGTGGTGGCGGCGGGGGCGGCGCGTAGTGCTGCTGTGGAGGCATTATATGATGAGGGTGCGATACCACTGGTTGGCCCTGATACTCAGGATGATGGTGAGCAGGTGCAGGGGCTGGTGGAGGTGGTTCTCGAGCACCTGAATTCGAATCATCCTGAATAGGGACAGTTATCAAGTTGCTGTGTTTCCTCGTCGAAATGCGGAAGGTGTCCTGGCTGACGGGGCGAGGGGGCGGTGGAGCCATGGACATCTCTGCAGGGGGAGCACGGATGTCTTCGTGGGGCTGGTTATAGTGCTCATGTGGCACATGCTGTAAAGGAGGTGGTGGCATCATGATGTGCTGCTTTGGCGGAATGTGGCTCATGTGATGTTTCTCGGGTGGCATTATGAAACGCTCGGGAATTTCGGCAGGTGGTGGGGCAATAGGAGGATGCACAGGTTCAATGGGAGGACGAGTAACAGGCTTTCCAGCTCTCATATGACGGTGGTTGATGTGAGCTTGTAAGTCCCTCTGTGACAGGTAAGTTCTCTTGCACCCTTGAACAATGCTACACATGAAGAGAGACCCTCGTACACACTGCTCAATTCGCTGCACAGGCTCGTTACAGCTAAATCAAAAGAGAGTATTGGTTTATTGTCATCACAGAGCTCGATAAGCGGTTTTTCTTGTTAAAAGTCAATCAGTTAACAATTAGCCAAATTAGAACTGACCATTTTCCTCCACTTTTTATCAATTTTGAAGTTTATCTAGTTTTTAAGTATCTAAACATAACTATGAAAGAATGAGGTAGAATTTTGTAAGTAACACCTCCCCCTTGCACGAATTCCTTCTGCGCATCAAGACTTAACAAGGGTCACTCTCACTAAGTAAATTAAACTGCTGTTTATTCCTTTTCAAATTAGAGCAGTAACAGGTTACTTACCCAAATACTTGAACAGCAAAGTAAACACCAATCCCTTACAATCCCAATTGAAAACTAGAAAGAACAGTGTACTCTACTCTACTCTGCTAAATGTATATAAATAAGAGCCATGCTAATAAAAGTATCTGAAATAAGATATTTACTTTCCTACATTGCCTTTAATAACAAATCTTGAGATAACTTACCCTGGACACATCTTATCTCCCTTTTTCTCATGTAGTATAGCACAGTCATAGCAGAAAACATGCTTGCAGGGTATCTAGAGACAAAAAATTGCTCTGTTAAGACACTGTAAATAAATATCTTCGTCATTTTGCAGAATACAGTTCCTCCCTCCATCACACGATTTATAATAATAAAAGTAACTAAGTTATCTATGAAGTGAACAAGCATAGAGGTGGTTAAGGGTTTACAGCATATTTACACAGAAACCTTTTAGAACAGTTTATGTTAGAGTTTGGGGTTTTTCTGGGTAGTGCTGTTTGGGTTTTTTAAGTGTTGGTAAAACATCAGCAGAAGTTTGTATTTTGCACTAATGCCAACACTGAATATCCACAGAAGCTGCACATGCAATCTGATTATGCTTGTCCTGCTGGCAAGGGAGGGAAATTTTAAAAGCATTAACTGTCATTAAGTCAGATCCTGAAGCCTCTTACATCACACTTAATAATCTAAATTAATCTCAGGGATTTTTAAAGGGACATAAAAGTGAGCAGTGTTTTCTAACTTCATTGCAAGTCTTCAACTGAGATAAAAAGCTTATTTTTAAACCTAAGTGGTGCAAGATCAAAACCCATGGAACTTGAAGGTTTTTTTGTTGGTGAGTGTTATGATTTTTTGTTTAACGTTTTCAAAATTTATTAAATCAAAGAGTAAAGCAAAATCAGTCACACAGATGGAACAAAAATACTTCAGCAATGAAGGTTCCCTGTTCCATCCTGATACTATTATGAAGTTTATTCAGATTCCTGCTGAAATCAGTAACCTCTAGAAGCCTCACACAGACAGAGCAAAACCTAATTTCACCTAAAGGGAAACCACAGCTGCATCTTTCACTGGTGCTTTTACTTACCATGCGTCCATACATTTTGATGGGCAATCCACACTTATCACAAAAATGGACCGGTGTATCATCCTTTTCCCCCAGCAAGTTTATCTGATAGGATAGAGAAGGGGGTGGGAAAACAAACCCCAACATTACTAAAGTTTCTCATTTCAATTATCATTAACACACTCATTATTTCTGAATTAGCTGAGAAGGAAGCAAGAACACTACAAACGGGACAAATCAGTCAAAAATAATGGGAAACACTTTTAACAAACAAAGTATCTACCAGGACTACCTACAGCTTGGTGTGACATACAGGCTAAGATTCATGACTTCCAATCCATGACTTTACCTTATAGTCCCAAAAGATGGGTCCTGGAAATCTCCTTTGATTGCCAAACATTTCACCTCCTTTGCATTCGTATCGCTCCTCCTTGTTATAATCAAATTCTTCTGTGGAAAGCAGAAAGAGAAGAAAGACACGAGCCAACCACAACACTTTTCTAATTGACATCAGCTGCTATTAAGAGCATGGGTCATTTATACTGAAATCATCAAATAATGCCACAGAATTTCCAGTCTGCTGAGACTATTCTACAGAAACAGAATCAAAGTAGTAAGACAGTCTTTTTTGGAAATGGGCACTATTTAAGCCCTACAGTGCAGCAGTACCTGGAAATCTGAACTTGGACAGAACCCTTGACACTAAGTCTCCAAGACTGAATAAAGTCTTGAACAAGCTGCAGAATAACACAACTCCCTACTACAGGGAATTTATATTAATTTACCTTCATCACCAGCTTGTGTCTTCGAAGGCATCCTGTTCATATTTCTTGGAGTTCGAGGTGCAGGTTTGGTTTTATTGGTCTGTTTTGAAATAAGCTTTATAGGGATTCTTCTACGGACATCAAGACCACCCAATGATCCTGAACTATTTGTTCCTTGCAAATCATTGTCTATGAAAGAAAATAACAAAAATTATATATTAATTCAGTTATTTAATAGTTTCTAAAGAGGCTAAATATTAACAGAAAGTTGTAAGAAAAGTAATGTTTAAAGCTTAAGAGTCATACAGTATATCAAAATTCAATCACTAGAAAATAAGTATCTTTGCATACAATTTCTTCCAGAAGTCAAGTCACAAAACTGTACTGGGAACAGCTGTGATTTTAGGAAGTCTAGTTGTAAAAATAAAGCCATTTAAATAAGCTGGCTGGTCTGTCACTTCTCCATTACAGAAAAAAAAATTAATTCTATAGCTCCTTTCACAGTATGGATAGCACTGAAGAGTCAATTTGTTGCACAACCCTGACAACAAAGAACTTCTGAGAAAATTTTTACAATTTATGTAAATTTTTTATTACAGTAGGAAGGAAACTAGCTTCTATATTAACTCAGCATCTTGACATATCACTTACAAGTTTATGATAAAGTTTCACAAAAATATGGGTACCTAGGAGTACGTGGTTGTATCCTGCCTACACTGAAAATTATTCCCCACTATGCACAGAATTCTCTTTAACTAGATTTAAATTTGAGTACCAGGGCAAAGGAAGCAAGAAATAGTCTAACACATGCATCAGCAGGTACAGGCTCCAATCAATAACCCAGAGCAGGTATTGCAACCAGTAACCTCCAGTAAATTTTCCTGAAACCACTGCGTAGCACCTTAGTCACACAAAACCAAAGTTATGCCCTTCAAAAATCTTCCCAGCTCACTTAGATTTTAACTGAAAATGCTGTTTTGGCAGCTGTTTCGAAGCAAGGCATGCTCAGCCTGGAAGGGGTGAGCCACAAGCTGTTTGAGCCCTGCCGTTCTGCGGGTACGGCACCGGGACGACTGCTGAGCCCGCAAGGGATTGCAGCACAGCAGCACCTGGACACTGAAACTAGGGCCCTTTAGTGATATGCCCCACTAACTACTGTCCCTCAAAGCCTACAATCATTCTACAATGCAACAAGTAGAAGGAAAAACAAGGAAAAAGAGATTGCTCTGGATTATTCAGCAGCTACCCTGAGCCGGGAAACGTGTCAGCTTCAAACTGGGACTGTGCCCTGCCAGTCACTTCACCTCAAAACTCAAAGCCTTCAACATCCTCTGACAGATCAAACTCCTCTTAGCACTGTGGTTGACATGCTTCACTCTAAAAGGCAATATGCAAAAAGGCAAAGCAATAAAGCTTGTTTTTACTTCTGGTCATTTGTTATTTGCTTAGGCTGTCCAGATGAACCTGCAAACACTCAACTATGACACAGGGCTTCCCTGGGGCCTGCTGGACCACAACATCACAGGTAAAGCTGTTTTCCACCAGAATACACGAACCCACAACACCATAAACCAAAAAAAGTCCATGCAGAACCTCAGTCCATTTGCAAATAGGGACAACTAAAACAAACTTTAAAAATCCAAAACTTGTGTATTATTTAGTCCACTGACTTGCCAAAAGGAAGCTATTAAGTTCTGGTGCTTTTCTTCCAGATACCCTTACAAGCCAGGAATATTTACATGAGTTAGCTGCTCAACTAATCCAAACTAGCAAGTTTATTAGTCATTCGTGTCTCACAGAAGGATAAGAAATTCCAGTCTGCGCGAGCATAACCAGCAGGATTACGTCCAGAAAAGAAATAAAACAAACATCCCAAGGTTGTTAAGACTACTTAGAGAAGCTCTAATTAGAGGCGATGTCATCTCCTCAAACGTCACTTTCACCACCTTAGGTTTTATTTTTGCACTTCAGGCTTTATTAAAATCCATTTATATAGGTCAGATACCACATACGTACAGATTTATAATGCAATCTTTGCTAAGGGAAAAGTAAAAAACCCCTCCAGAATACCCTAGCAAAAAGCCGACGTCCTCTCACCAATACACTGCACTCCGCCAGCACGCTCACCAGCGAAGGGCCACAGCTACGAAATCAAATTTCAGCACACGAGAGGGATTCCTCTCAGGCCACAGCTGTGGCACCAGAAAACACATTGTGGGCACCGATCCTTGGAAACGCAGCGGCCAAACGAGCGTCTCTCCGACACCTCCGGATCGCCCCAGCCTGCGGCCGGGCCCGGGCACTCGGCCGGATCAGCGCAGCCCACGGGGCTCAGCTCTGCCCGGTACGGGGGTCCCGCTGGCAGCGGCCCCCCAGCCCGGCCGAGCCCCCTCGGCGCGGGGCAGCGCCGGGGCCGCCGAGCCAGGGGC